>NW_017097767.1:162906-220671 GCF_001412225.1 Nicrophorus vespilloides
TTTTGGCGACGCAATTTCTGACTGAGTAATGTGCAAAGAACGTGCAAAGTAGTTTGTTGCATGTTGACTACGAACAGACAACCAAGTTTAATTATATGTTGTTAGCAAATTGGCACAGATCGTGTGGGTAATTGTGGTAGGCTGAATTTCAAATGAATATAATTGTATAATTCACAAATTTAAAAAAAAAATGGGATTTTATTTTCTTTACTACAAATTTTATAATCGTTACGTAAACGACAACAAATTACACATTACATTAATTAAACATTTTGTTTAATGACTATATTTATTCTATTGTTAATATATGTTTTGTTATATTCAAAAAATATTGAAATATTACCGACAAAACTGAAATCGTTCGTTAGTAATTTTGAAAGTTGCTGAAATGAAAAAGGAGCCAGAAAATCAGCGTCGCGCGAAAATCGGAAATTAAAATTGCAGAGAGCTTTTAATATGCAACAAAGCGGGATGCATACATAATTCATGCAAAAAAAAAATAATGGGAGTGAGAAAGAACGAAATTGCAAAAAACGAAGCATAAAATATTTCATAAACCGTTCTAAAATTAAAGTACGGGTAAAAATGTTACGAAGTAATAAAAAAAAAATAAAATAATATAAAAGGCAAAACAAGCCGTACATAAATATTTCAGTCACGTCAATCTGTATGGATGGAAAAGAAAAATGAAGCATGTTTTACGGTAAAATTTCATTGTTTTTCTGAATCTACCGTCGGAGAGTTAATGAAGATTGTCTCGTTATATTATCGAGGCTCCCCTTTTTTGGTTTTTATTGCCCATTATTATATAGATACGGAATAAAAAGCCGGAAGACAAAGGAGAAGGAGGAAAAGGAGATAGAGGAGGCGCACTTTTTAGTGTCCTTAAATAATTCTGGCTAGACGAATCATAAAAATAAAGGAGGAGAGAAAGAATAAGGAGAGCGCGGATCGGAAACAAAACGAGCCGGAAAATGGATGAGGCCGAGAGGTGCATGAGGTTCTCTTCACGAAGTTGGGAAAGAACGAGTGAGAAAGGCGAAGAATGGTTGTAAAATTTATTCCCTCCCTCTAGTTTTATTGTTGTTTGTATTTTGGAGGTTTATTATAGTCGAGGTGTGTTCCGGGATTTTATGGCATCGCCTGATCGTGCGAAACATCCGCAATTAGGATTTCCCAAAAAAAAAATATATAAAGACAAAGAAAATTGCTTAATTTTGATTAAAATTCTAACAAGTTTACAATCGTGTCTTGCATTGTTAATTCATCCTCATTACGACGCGATTCAGGATGAACACGTTCCCTCTAATAGGTGGAACTCCTTTTCGGCGTTCCTATTTTTAGGGTTGCTTGATTTTTTTCTGCCGTGTGTTTTGACAGGAAACGTTTTAATTGACGCGCTTCCGCTCGAGGATTTTCCCGTTGACGATTCTCTCCTACTTTACTCAAATTTTTTTGTTTGTGTTTTTTTTGCTACCTCCTACATGTCCAGAGTATAGAAACTCGTTGGGGGTATTTAAGTTGGGTTTTGTTGGTACATTGGCTGCGTGACACGAACAGTCATACGATGGGAATTGATTTATGATGTCCGAGTGAGTGGTTGTCCCCATTGTCTGGTCTCTTCTATCGGGCTGTGAATTCGATGGAAGCTATCGACATGATGTCGCCTACATTCATCAATGTCATCGGGGAGGGAGGAGGAGGACGACTACTACTTTTTTGGCGACGAGGGTCGCATCCGCAAACACGGAAATTTCGATCAATTTAAACCTTTTATAATCCTTAAAAAGGATAAAGATGAGCGAAGCACAAAAAACTTTATCGTACAAGAAGCTCTTAAGATTTCATTGTTCTCCCGGCGTTTTTACAAACAATTAAATTCTGCTAAAGTCGATATCCTTTTCTTTTTAGGTTTTTTTTTATAGCAGCAGCAATTTCGCTCGAAATGCCTGTTTATTTACTTTCAATATGCAAACTTTGCTCGAGGATAAAATAAGTGCTTTTCCCATTTCCGTAAGGATCGAGATGGAGATAGGATAACACTGCAGGATAGTTCCTGTATAAATTGATTGGGTTAACTTCAGATTTTTCCGAGCGATACGAGGATCCAATCCTTTTTTTTATATAATCATCAGTTATCCAATAGCTGTTCACACTGATACACAGTTTACAAAATACTTTCAAATATGTTTATACTCATTTCATTTTTTGTAGATTTTAGTTGAATATTGACCAATTTTGGATTCATAACTTATCAAAATTTATTTCAATTAAGTAAAAGTTCTTTTCTGCAATAATTTATTTTATTACTATTATACTCTCCAATAGCTTCCAAGCTAAATTATCTGTTGAGTAGTTTAAATGGAAAACAAGTAAAACAAAAACTGTTCTTACGAACATAATACAAAGTATAGATCTAAGGCTTCCAGCCATTACTTACCGCATTTGCTGTGATTTGCAACACACAACTTGTCGGCGGACAAAAACACAGCAATTTGTAAACTTGGAGCACTTTGGAACCAGTTCAAGACTGGTGAGACCTCGCTAACCAAAAAGAAAAAAAAGCAACGACAGAGCCATAAATGCCCTGAGTTCCTATTTATTTTTCTTCGATCGCCCGAAACCAAAATGCAGCAGACTCCGTCGATACGGATTCGATGATAATTACGGGCGACTTCCTAGATCAGATTACAAATTGGAACCGGATCGTAGCGTTTTTTTTATTGGTTTAGGTTCAACGGTGTACGTATTTTTTTTTACAAAATATGCGCCCCGGGGCGCTAAAATCGGGGCGCGGAAATATTTATTAGCCTGTCGAAGTACGATGTTCTTAAGGTTAATACGTTCATAATCGCGCCCAAACATATAAACCCGTAATTAACAAAGTTAATAAACTATTTTTTAATCTTGCATAAGTTTATTAGTTTTCGTAGTTATTAATATTTGAAGTAAATTTCCTGTACAAAAAAATATCAAATATTCACTTTTACTTTTTTTAAATTATTATTCATCAATTCCTTTAGATTAATAAACAGAATTGATTAATTATTTTTTTTAAGTCAATGAACTGCTTTCATATGATTCATGTAATTTTTTATTTCACACTTTCATATTTTTAATTATTTGAGCTGAATTAAATACGGAATATGCAAATATCAAACATTATCAGTTTCAGAATTCATATAATTTCTAGTATTATTTTTTAATTTAATGTATTTTAGTACTAACAAAAATGAAATAAAATTTGCGGAAATAAGAAAAGTTAAAGAAATTTGCTTTAATATTGATTATACAACATTTGTCTTCAATATTAGTATGTAAAAGCGTGTAAAAAATGTTAATGGTTTAATATTTACTTTGTAAATGTTCGTGTGTTCAATAGTGCAAAGTTTAATATTGCGTTTCCCTTTTTTGTCAAAAGAGTCCAATACATTTTCTTTTTAATTTGTTACGAAATATATATATATATCAAAAGATCATCATTGCGTTTTTATTAAAATTACTATGAAAATATTAATTTGGAACGTAAGATTGCAAAAATATCATACGTTATACGTAGAGTTATTATAAGATGTTTTTCTTGCTGGATGTAGAGTAAGCAAGGAAATTGAAAACGGGTCGCAGGATATTAATTCTAATACAAGTACAGGGGGGGTAAGTATAAGCGTAGAAAATCGCGCGACAGAACCCATTTTCGTGGCCCTAAATAATAATGATGACGTGGAAAACGCGGAGAATTTTCGAATACCAGCCAGCTGCCCCGTTTTCCGCGTTTATAGATTGTAAAATGCATTTCGTATTTTTTCTCTTCCCTCTGCAACTTTACTAGTATTTTTTTCAGTCTCTTACTTCTTTTTACTCGTCGTTGGAAGCCCGAACTGGAAATACTTATTTTCGTGCGACATTAAAGCAAGATTTACTTGTTTAAATGGCCATTCGGTGCGGCGTTAACTGCACACACTTATAAAGATTCGTGAATTACGGCTCCGTCGCCCGAATAAATTCCTGCTGGAAAAATGCCGCATTTATTTATACACATACACTTACCCGAGGGAAACTAATTTTCCTACCAAAGGGGAAATTCCCTAATTACCACCGCCGAACCAACTTCTGCTACATTAAATGATTTCCAAGGAATGATAAATCGCAGCTGAATTGCGTGCAATTCACTCGGAAAACTAGCTCAATCTCGTTACTTTCTTCTATCCTCAAGTTCATCAGCAAGTTATGATTTATTACAACATTGTATTATTTTAAATTGCTTATTTTTACACATTAAAATACTGTAAACTAATTCAAGCAGTATAACTTAATTTAATATTTATGTAAATCTTTGCAACTGAGATTGCAAAAAAACTATATCGTTTATCATAGAATTACGTAAAATTAATATATTCTAAAACTTTGATTGATGAGTGATTTATAGCAAAGAAAAAATCTTTTAAGTTCTTGGAACGAAAGTTGAAATCGTGCTTCTATATAAGGAGATATTTCTCATGCCAAGATTTATCGTTGGTATTGTCGCCAGAAAAAAAAATAAAGAAAAATACTCACGATCCTTATCATTTGCTTTAGAAACTCTACCTCACTATTATTTTGTTCTCTTCTTCATTCTATTCCTCGACTTATCTCGTTTTCTCACTTAATTCCCAGTTCCTCACAAAAGTTAATAACCATATGGTCGAATCTCATTAAGTGTGGTAAAAATTCCACGCTAGTTTAATAATATACAGTAATTTGTTTCTAACGTTTATTAATTTAAGAGTCAGTGGAACTCATTCATTATATAACACATTTATGTAACAGTTAATATTCTCATTCGTTGTGTATTATATTTATACAATAAGTTAAAACAGACGCCTTTTATTTCGTGTTATAAAGAGCTCGGATTAAGAAAAGTCATGTAAATGATGTAGAGACTTGAATTATTTATTTCTGTTGCTTTACAGGCAATGTCTAATTTAATTACCTAGGACGAAGCTTCGGGGCCTTCAATTTAGACGTCGAATGCAGAGGAAATGTCTATCCGCAGGTTTTTCTTTTGTGTATGGAATTCTTTGAACACGTTGAGTGCTCAATTATATTCATTATAGAAACGTAACTCGGTAAATATGATTTGTACATATTAATATTGCAAGTCGTTAAATATATAATTTACAAAATTATAGCAAAAATATTATCAACATTTATTAACATAATAATATTTATTGAAATAATTAAAGACAAAATAAATAAAGTTGAATTTCTATGAAACTTATATTGGTATGAAACAAGTAAATATTATATGAAACAGATGTTCAAGTTTAATCGAATCTTGAGTAAAATATATCTTTTACGCTTGTCATATCTAAGTTACTAATAATGATATAACATGTATGTGTTATTTGAGGAGTTCCCTACTATACACTTAAGTAATTTAATTAACTAGTATCAAAGATTTCAATTTGTACTTGTAACATTAGTTTTTTTTTAAATATCGAATTCCTCAACGTCTTGGAGTAGTGCTCAATTATATGAATTACATAATGATTGGCATCCGTCTATCATTTAATAGATACCTGAGTCTAAAGGTGATAGAGCCGTCTACAATATACTAGTATACATCCCAATTACTATTGACATCAATATATATGAGGTTTGAAGGTTTCATAGTCTCATATTTTCATTACATATTTTTTGATCCACATATTTGTTGTTGTATTTAAAATAAAGCAATTATTTATTAATAAATTTCTCCAAACTTTATTTGGAAATAGGACATTCTATTTTATCTGTTATGTAAGTTACGGTTTAATTAAATTATATAACTGATGATGGGGATGATTTTGAAGTGTTAATTAGTATTGATATGCATTCATCGTAAATTTAGTTGGACAGTTTGATAACTATTACATGTATCTATCAATCAAACTACTAGAATCTAGTTCAGAAATATCCGGAGGAGAATGTAGCAGTAATTTGCTAATTGCATGTGATTTGATACGTTCGTAAGTAAATGACGATGCGATAAAATTGTATGTATCTAGAAAGTGTATTGGTAGTTAATTTCTGCTCAGACTTGGTAGTGCGCTTGTATACAAGGGCATTAATTGTCAGTATTGGATTTCAGTTTGCGGAGGGCAAACAATTTAGGAGCGAATATCGGATGGCTTTCGTAATTTGCAGGAACATCGAGGGCGACTGCGGCGCTCGAAAAGTCTGAGGCCGTATCATAAAAGTAAACCGATATTGAAGAAGAAGAAAAAAAAACCCGAAGAAATTCATCGGTCTGTTAACGTATACGTCTGGAAAGTTCTCCAACGTAAGAGAAATTCAATTTATGCAAAAGCCGGATGTGTGCGCCGCTCGTACATTCGGGAAGAAGTAGAAATATGATGGAGAAAAACACGAAGAGGTTTTAAAAAAAGGACCTTACCTGCAACTAGTAGGGTGGCGTTTTTGCTGGTCGTCGATCCTGCCATGTTTTTGGCCACGCACCAGTAGACCCCGCTGTCCTGCTCCTTCTTGCTGTTAACAGTTCGCAGGAAGAAGAGGGATCCGGAAAGGAGAAGGACCCGATGTGACTTGCTGTTGTCCACGTTCGCTATCTTCACCAGCTCCCCGTCCTTGTACCATTCGATCTCGGGCTCCGGTTTGCCCTCGGCCTTGCAATTCAGTGTAACCGGTTCGTTTTTCGCTACTATCGTGTCCGACGGATGCTCTGTTATACGAGGCGACCGAATTTGACCTGAAACAACAACAAGAACCTCCAGTCAAAACACATGTTCACACCTCAGTACCTACACAATAATAATAATAACAACAACAACAACAAAAAAATCAACAACGAAAATTGCAAGAAATTACACGCGTTTATTTTATAACGAGATGACTGCATCCTAAGAATCATGTGAGCAACAGCATCAAGAAAAACAACAAAATTACAAGAAATTACACGCGTTTTCTTCAGAATGAGATGACTATATATCCAAGAATCATTATTATGTATACAGTTTTTTACTACTTTCTCTTAAAAACGTATTTATTCACGCAAAGATCAAATTTCAAGAATTATTATTTCAACTGAAATTGATAATTTTTAATTCTTCGTAATTCATACATTGATTACCCCATTATTACTATTCTAATTAAAGATTTAATCTTTAGAAACATGTCTTCGTATTTGAGCAAGAAGGTTACCATAAATCTACATTATCAAATCTCTGTGCGTTGGATTAGAGCTCCATGTGGTAATCATAAATTCAATACGCCGGGGAGGCTTTCCCAAAATACCGGCACTTAATGTAAGATTTATTGATATCATTACATATCGCAGCTTTGCTTTACAAATTAATCCTCATCTAAATATGTTACATGATTATTACAAGAAACATTAAAAAAAAATGGATTAAAACACACATGATATTTATAAATATGATTTAAAGGAGAAGTCATAATTTTTAATAAATACAAGAGAAATTTTCTTAAGAATTTGTGCAACTATAAATGATATTGTGCATATTGAATTTGAAATTTGACATTATTTCATTTGTCATTGCAAATATTATTATGCATTCACACAATTCGTGACTTGAGAAATGACTGTCAGGCGTATCAACTGCAATACACATGAGAGTACAATGTGAAATTGCTGCTATCAGTTTAAATTTAGTGTCAAACAAATATTACTTGGTATTATATTAAATTCTCGTGCAACGTATAGTCTGGATGTAACATTGAGTTTGGGTATGTTTAGTGCTCTAATTTAAAAGAAAATAATAATAATAATTTTATTTGCATTACTAGTTTATTTGACTTTTAAAATAAATGATTGAATTAATATAAAAATATATAGACGATAATTCAATTTTAAGATTTGAATCGTGAAAATGTACAGTTATTATCTGAGTTTTATAGATGATCGAGTAATTGAATAAAACTTTTTAATTGACGTTTGTAATGCGATAATGGATCTAATGGTTTCATTGTGGGAAGTAGGAAGTGGAAGATTTAAAAGGCGAGCATTATTTTAACCGTCGGATGGGAAATGAATAGATTTCGTGGATAAAATCTCATCTTACGAGTAATGGCAGTAATAAAGTGAATTGATTTAATTGCAGAATAATAAGACGATTATAAGTGGCATATTGCTCGAAAGCGGGAACATGTGTAGGAGCTGATCTCCTATTAATGGCAGTCGCATTGGGTCTAATTGGATGCACGTCAAGAAATGATCGAGATAAAGGAAATTCCGTGGAAAAGTAATTGAATTAGCGGCGGTGGCGGCAATTGCATTCGTTGGAATTAGAGGATTAGATAATGGGAATGAACGAAAGGAACGGCGGTGTGTATCGTGGAAAGTAATTAACCTTTAAGCGAAGCAATTTTCATAGGATCCGAGAAAATCTGCGGCGAAAAGGTAAAGGAAGCGGAGAAGGGAAGGTAAAAATAAAAGTCGTCTGCATGACGTCAGGTCCGTCGCCGCCGTTGCCGCCTCCTCCACCTTTTCTACCGCCTCCGCCACCCCCCCAAGAGCGTGCATATAAAATGGTTATTAAAGAATGATATCGTGAAACATGCACGGTCTTCGTGACCGGCTCTTTCTCTTCCCTCCAGCAGTCCTGTCCATGTCCCCTTCTTGCTCACTCCTTCGGTATCATTTAGACATTTGAACACAAATAGGTTTATTTCTCGTTTGCTGAGAAGTGTGTTTCCTGGGATAATTCGAAATCAATTCCGCCACCAACGCTAGCTTCTACCGCCACAGCCGCCCCCGAATTGCACGCACGCAAACAAACACAAAATCCGACGGACACTTCGATCCTCCTTCTCTACTTCCTCCTTCTACTCCACCGTCATCCGAACTTCTCGTTTTACATAATGCTACTTACTTTGGAAATGGCTCCCAATATCGGGAACATTCTCGCATCAATGGCTTTCCGAGTTTCCCAACCAATCGTTCATGGAACTACATATTCCAAATTTAAACTTCCCTGCGATCCATTTCAGATAATAAAATTAATACGCGCTTCACCACTGACCAATTTACATTCATTGTTTTATAACATATCAATTCTCACAAAATAGATATAATTACATTCTATAACAATAGGAGATGGTTTTCACTACATCATATTATACAAGTATTTGGGAAAAAGTTACACTAATGAACATAATTCATTAAATACCAACTAAAATTAGTAATGAAATATGAAATTAATTAATTTGCTGATAACAAAACACAAATTGAAATTAGAAGCATCGTTGACATATTGTTTTGGTTAGAATCCATCTAAAGCAAAGTCTTCCTTGTATAATGGATTACTGAACTCAATAGACCGGTGAGCACATTGATGAGGCCTTGAGGAGACACCTACATAGCTATTGCATTACACGCTTGCTACTAAATAATCCATCGTTAATTACAGCTGAGCCATTTAAACTCTTCCCCAGCTGAATCTTAACCGGATTATTGTATTTCAATTTACGCAATTAGATCATCTGTCAGGCACAAGTTTATGTTGATCGATGGGAGAGCTATGAATTCATGTACAAAGGCTTACTACGTCAATTGGATATATCATCGTTTTTAATTGCTTCATAATGGACTTCAATTAGCTTGATTTAATAAGGATTTGTGTAAAGAGATATATGTATTGGTAAAATTATTATTTGTGAGTAATAAATATAAAGAATTTATTTTCAATCCAAAAAATATCTGTAAAAGGAATTAAGAAAAAGTACGATTTGCAATGTATAATAAATTTTAAAAATTAATTTTTAAGTATTAATATTCATAGATAAGTATATCAATAAGGACTAATCTGTAAGACTGGACTAAATCAATTCCATTATATTTTTTTCTAACCTTCTTTGAAACGAATTGTGAATTGGCTGTAAAGTGTGTTTAAGCTTAAAGGTTAATTGAATTCCGGAATTGGTAGATTTCTTCCGGAATCCAATCTTTAGTCGTTCGATTCGCGTATTCCAGTTTTTTCTCTCTCCATCGTCTCCTTATAAACTCTTCGTTCTTCTTTTTCCCTTCCACTCCACCTCACCAATTTTTTTCCGTTCTCCCCCACAGCCGGAGAGATATATGCAAATAAAAGGAGGCCAAGATTTATTGTCTTCGCATGGAGATAATAATTCATGCGGCGTTCGCGCGTTAAGACGCATTTATATAGAGCTGTTTGTCTGAATTAAATATTTGGTACTTCGGTCTCCTCCTGTGTGTCTCGGAGAGAGAGATTTTTGCTCTTGGAAATAACTTGGCAGAGGCACGAACAAGACCAGAAAAAGAAGACGTGAAACAAAGAAAAATAACAGCCAAGTAAATAAAGTAAAGAGGCGCTGAAATAACACCGTCGGGTCCGCGTGCATTCTTCATTATTTATGTTTGGAGTTAATACATTAAGATGTAATAAAAGTGCAGAGGACGGACCTGGACGAGATTCGTACTTTGTTTTTCTCTCTCTCTCGCCTTCTCTCTGTCTCTTTCGGCTGATTTAGGACGGGAAGTCCGACGTCCTGAATAATAATGCTTCTTGTCCTAACGCAATCTCATTTTCCACATGATTTATCCATCCCGAAATACATACACCATCTTCAATTTGCTTAAAACAACTATTTATTTATGCATACTACCAATGTTTTCATATTCTAAAGTCATGTTTACTCATTGTCCTTATTATTACATATTATCTTAATTTAATAATAGATTTAGATTTCCAAAATTTAAAAAACAGGTATGTTTCAATTATTTATTTATATTAACTATGTGAATTAACATAGTCATATTCTGAGTTGACTATGTTTGGAAAGAGAGTATTAATGAATTTATCTTAGTTTCAAGCAAGTCGCATGATGATTTTAGGAATTCAAATTCCAAATATTCAATGCATAATAAAGATGTAATAAATTCTGACAGACGTTGAGATATCTTCGTTTTTTTTCTTCTTCTGGTGCTTAGAAAACGATTTTCATTGAAAAACAAATTAGTTTTGAATTTATATTGTTGTTCCGGGAGATTTTCCATCGAGATAGATACGCTCTTGAAATATGAATTTGTTATTCAAAGAGGCGGCGCACGGCGCACCACACGGCACGCTCTCCGACGCGATGACATCCCGCGTTTGGTCTCCAGTTAAACTGAAGAAATGTTGAGCGAGTAATAAAGTTAACAAGTCGATATTGATGTTAGTTTTTCCCGGAGATAGCATCATCTCGTCGTCGTCATCATCATTGAATCGCTCAACTCTTCCGTATCTATAATTGGAATCATCTCGTATTTGGTCGAAAAGAAGACGCAAGGATAATTCCCATTTTTCTTCTTGTTTTTCGTCTTCATCTCCAAATACGGCCGGAACGTTGATGGATTATTATTGGACGAAATTTCGTGCAGTGGGGGAGTTTTAAGTGATTACAGTGGACAGTGTCCACCGTCTGCTGCGTTCACATCGTTACACTGGACATTCTTAATTTTCTCCCAGACTGATTGTTTCTGCCGCCTTATTTAATTACCACATGCTCCCTCGAATGTTATCCGACATGAGGAGGAATTAAGATTAATGGGTCGCCAACATGATTAGGTGTAAATAACCAAAAATATCCTCCTCTCCCCCACGGATGCGACCACGAACATGCATCACTCCCCAAAGACGGAGACGTTTCATGTGGGGGCAAGCAACGTTCAAAGAACTCGATTAGATAATTGCTTCGATCCTAAACCTGATACCGCATCAAACATCTATTTATAAAGATCCCAACTACAAATTCCTACAAACCCCAAAGAGGTAAACATGTATATAGTATAATTCGGTATTTCATAGAATACCTAGGCAAATAAAAATGCGTTATTAATACAAAAATCGTAGGTATTTTATAGAATGTCGAAAGTGTACTCTTTACTGTTAACTGGCTATAATAAATAAAAAGCGTGGGGTATTATTCTTACTCATGTTTACTCAATGCAGCACTCAGTCGAGTACTATTTATTTTAGAACACAAGGTTAATTGTCTATTATCTACGTTTTTTCTCTATATTTGTAAAAAGAAGTAGTATTTACGTTGAGAAAACAGGCTGAGAATGTAAATTTTTCCTCGGTATGAATTAATGAATGCGCGTACGCATAACGAAAACGTTTGTTAGGATCAAATTACGGGGAATCCATTTAACGCAGATGTGGAAATAATGGAGAATGAGAGAAAGGGCGTTTTGAAGAGTGGAAGGAAAGTGGCTTTGCCGAGAAATGCGTTTTAAATGTAAAAGGATATTTACTTAAAAACCGAACACCTTCTAATAATATTGGATAGCCTCTTGAACTAATGGCAATCTATTTCACTGTTTGTTCAGTAAAGATGTCATCGAAGCACGTACCCTCTTGAGACTCGCCAACAAAATAAAAAGAGGCGACGAGTCTGTTATTTTTTAAAAGTTTTTTCCCAAAATCCACGTGAAAGCTCTTGAAAATGCATAAATATTAAAGAATAAATATGGAGTAACGTCCGGTGACAGGAAGAAAACAGGAAAGTCTAAATAAAACATCGTTCAAAAATCGATCAACATTTGAGCCCCTTTTGTTTGGTTAATGAATTATCGATTGTGACTATTGCATATATTGTGAAAGCAAAAAAATAAAATAAATGGAAGTGAGCGAGTTGGAATTGAGGAAAACGTTATTTCCGATTGGTTCGTTTATAGCGAGTTGAGGGGGTGAGTTTTCGGACAAAAGAGCATCGCGATAAATATGAATAATTACACCTTGACAGCGACATGCAATCCCAAGCATCGTTTAATGTGTTTCGTGTCAATCATCTTAATGATATTTCTACGAACCCTTTTCATTTCTCAGCTCGTCTGCGACGGCCAAAGCGCAACGCACACATCATATTTCATACCAAATAAAAAAATCCGTCTATATATACACATAGTGAGAGAGAGACAATGCGTTATCCAACCCCTTCAGATAGAGGAGGACGTTAAAAATATATATTACAAAACCGCGCAAGTGAAAAATTACCTACCTGAATGCGCTCCAAAATAAATAAGGTATTAAAAGATCATTAAGAGAGAACAATAATTACGTTCGGTGTTAATTAAATATTTTATCCCTTATTTTCTTTTGGAACCCTACAGATAGTTCATCAAGAGCGGGTGGTGTTAATGGTATGTGTTATCAATATTCATCATCCCATGAATTAATGATTGTTTTTTTTTGGTATGCAGCGAGTAGTAATTACTTCTGCGGTTCACTAATGTATACAAATCAATGTTCAACCTTGTTATTAAAACCTTAATTAAATGTGATCATCATCTTTCTACATAACAAGTAGGATTAATAGCTATCAAGATTTTACCTACACTCAATTTTAACTGGAAACTTTAAACATAGACAAATGTGCTGTTAAATACTTCTAAATGGTACAATAAACCTCTAATATAGAAATGACTACATAAATATTAGTATTTTTCTTTGCAAATACAAATTTAATTAGTATACATTACTTACAATACAATTATTGCAATCATAATAACACATTTATTTTAACAACTATAAATATACAAAAATAATTTCCAAAATAAAAAAATTGCATCCATTTAATTTAAATTATTTATATAAAAATAGAAATATTATTTTTTTTAATTGATACATCTTAAGAAAAGTGTGTGTTCTAAAAAAAAAAGTATTCATCACTCATCTGTTGCAACACTTCTTTTTCTCACATCTTTATCAGATAATCTAAGAACTTGAAGACATATGTGTCTTCAACTAATCGTTTACATAAAAAACGTTTTAAGGCGATACCCTTGGATGCTGTTGTAGTGAAAATATGGTCGATATGTTTTTTGTGCAATAAAAAATGACTTTTAGTAAAACCGTTTTGTAATTTGTAATAAATATAATGGAGCGTTATTACATTATTTACATTGATGCTTTCACAATTTATGTTGAAAGGGCGTTTAAATACTAATAAAAACTATATAATTTATTATATAATTCTAATTTATTTGAATTGTTTGAAATTTAGCAAATATAATTTAATATTGAGTTATGGTATTAGAATATGAGTAATGTGTTGAAGTTATGAAGAAAATTAAGTTTGGAGAGTAGTTTACATTCATTGCTATTTTTGATTGCGTTTTGAAGGAATGAAGGGTCGAACAATGAAATGTTCCATGCAGCCCATAAAATCTGCATTGTTTCCAAGCGCATTGTAAATTCAAAGAGGAGAAATATCTTGAATTGCTTTTTGCAGCGACGTTTCGTTTCATTTAAATACATTTTTTATGCGCTTTTGTTTCCTTCGGAAAGGAGTGTATTATTATTTCCACCATTTTTCATTTTTATTCGGAGACAGTACGTAAATCCATGGAAGGAGTGGAGTGGGGAAGTAAAAAAAAGAGAAGCAATACTCCGACGGAGCTTAGTCCTTGGGAAATGAAGAGAGGTGGGTTTAGGATCCTCGGAAATAAATGAAAAATCAACCCTCCAGGTGGAATCGGAAGAATGATATTCCTCGTGCGCAAACAAATGTTTTAATTTAACGCGAAGCAATGTCTCCTCGTTTTTTTGTGACGAATTTATTATCCTGGTTTGCAGGAGAAGGTGGGTGAACAAATAGGCTCGTCCTGTTATCTCGTTAACACGTTATAAAAACCCTATCGAGTTTCACGGTCCTGTGCAAATATGTAAGAGTTTTTCGTGAAGGCGTATGTGGCGTATATACGTGTTCACCGTGTGTGTGGTCTTTGATGTTTTATAAACGAGAGGACCAAAAAGTCGCTTCAAAAAGATATTGCTGCGACCATTCCAGATGTGTAAATGCACTTTTAAAGCGTGTCGCCGTTTGTTTAGGCTACAGAATAAACATATGCATTTTTTTTTTGTCGAAAGGGATTTCAACCCCGTGAGTCGCAGGTTTTCACCTCCCCTTCAATTTCTGAAATCGTCAGAGAAGACCTTTCTTTTTTTGATATTGTTCTTGTTAATCTTGTTGTTGCCCTCGTTCTTCTCAGTTGGCGAGAACATAATGCTCGATTTGCGGATATCATTAGACGAATGAAATTATTTGCGTTAGCGAACTTCAAAGAAATCGTTTCTTCTTGCGAACAGCCGTAGAAGAAGAAGATGAGAGGAGAGAGAACTGGAGGCTATAAATATAACGAGAAGGCGAAGGCAAATGAGAGAGCGCACAGTTATATTTATATACACGAACATTTATACAACTCTTCCGAAGATCTCTCTCTCCATTCTTGGCTTTAATAAGTTTATTCTATTACCAAAGGGAACGCCATTATTTCATATGCCATTACTACTTTCTGCAATTCATATCCCTACACTTTTATGAAACCTCCGCTCCATCCATATACCTTGTATAAAATAAACATCGCAGCAGATGTTGATGATGTTAATAACTCGAGTCAATTGATTTACAAAACCGCTTCAATCTTCTAAGTTTTCTCAGCAAACTTGCACAAATCATATCATTTTCAATCTTCAACAAACATACATTATTAAGTAGTTTACAATAATTAATTACAATTATTAATAAATATTGTCTTATAATAATACTATTGGATTAGGAACTAAGTGATTGCGTATTTAAATAAGGAAAATTAAAACAAATTGCGATGCATTCATGCCTTTTCGGAAATAGAACAATAAAATATGTTTGAAATGCGCCTCTTATTCTTCCATTTTTAATTTGGGATAAAAACAAAACTAATTAAATAATAGATACAATTTTTTACTAAATTAAAGGTAAAAGTTCAAACTACAAGGAAACAAAATAGGTTAGAAATTATAATAATAAAACACTGTGGGGATTTCAATGCAGTCAGAATTTCGATACTATTGGGATTTCGATGCAGTCGGGATTTCGATATTGTCGGGATTATGGTTGTTGGGATTTCGATACAGTCGGTATTTTGATTGTCGGGATTTCGATTGCCATCGAGGTTAGGTACTTTGAACACGTTGACAAAACAAAAGAATGTGCTAAGACCACCTATTGACAAAATCCGCAATCACTTAGCCTAATATATATAAATAAGTTTGGTATATAGAATTCAAGTAATTACAAAGCTTAAAACTTGATAATCCATTAGAGTGTTTCAAA
Source organism: Nicrophorus vespilloides (assembly GCF_001412225.1). NCBI lineage: Eukaryota > Metazoa > Arthropoda > Insecta > Coleoptera > Silphidae > Nicrophorus > Nicrophorus vespilloides. The sequence goes on from NW_017097767.1 coordinate 179,005, forward strand.
AGGGATTTATATCGACATTCTCGTTAGAAGCAAAGTTTCGCATCAATGATTTCCGTCCTTGCACATCCAAAATTAAACGTCGAATTGCGAATAAACCTAGGTAGGCAGATAGGTATGTAGTAGTAGTAATGGTGGCATTTAGAACAGAACGAAATTTGCGGGTCGATAGTTTCGCCTTTGAGAAGAGCAAACAACAGAGAGGCCAACTCCAGTCCCGTGCACCTGCATCCACTAATTAGTGGAGCCATTAATTAATATAATGCAATAGGAGAGGACGTCGGAATGGGGAGAGTATAGATTGGATTACTGTTTAAGTTATTGTTAGACATTCATTGGAATTAATGCCTCCATAGTCAAATTCGCTTTATTTATCACCTTTAGCCCTTTCTCTCTCGTATTGCACAAACCACTTTCTCCCGAATCCACTCTTCTCGCTCCTCTACGAACAATAATATCGTGTCGTCGTTAAAGCATTCCCATGATTTATTTACCCCACCACGCGATTGAAACAACATCCAACGTTATGTATTTATATAAGGGTAGCGACCAAACCAAAAAATAAATAAATATCGGTATATAAAAAAAAAACGAAACCACGACAACCCCAAAACGCACGTCAAACCGGAGCAACACAAATAAATAAAACATTAAACACACACATAAACATATTCACATAGCCGATGGTAATTAAAATTTCATTTTGAAAACCTCCCCCGCAGCAGTCGGACGAGAATGTTTTACATTTTTTAAATCGCTTCCACTTTTAATGGATTTTAATATTTATAAAATCGAATGCACGAATTTTGTTACACATACATATATTATTGTGTATGCGCGCTGTTCCTCGATCGAAAAATTCTGCACGAACCGTTTTTTTATTTTATTTTAAATTTTTATTTTGTTCTGTACATTTTTGTTCTCTCTCTCTGTTTCGTCCGCTTTTATTTTAATGACAAGTGGTAAAAATCACGTGAATTATTCATATTACAAATAAAACGGTTCGCAGAAGCGTAAAGCGAGAGAGCACATATAAATTTGTGTCGAATTGTTGTTTCAATAATAATTGCATCGCAGTTGCAAAAAAAAATTACATATGCAAAACAACGTTTATAAATTCCGTGCGTTTTCTAGATCGAAACCTTTCAAACTACATGAACGCATAATTATTCTATTAATGAACTCGCATATTTTCAAAATGATTTTCTACATTGTATTAATATATTATATCGTTGAAGAAAATTAACAAATTAGCACGAGAGATATACTAAATTTCTTTAGTTACATAATAAATTTGGTCTCGATGAAACATTAAAGATTGTTTTTGTTGTCCAAGCTTTAACTTCTTTCTGACCTATCTTTTGTGCTTCTTTTTATGATGTATCATTAAGAACTAATGACCTTTTTTAGGCTTTCTGGCTAGAAGCATTAGAAAAGTTTCCCGAGTCCCAGTCTTCCCGGTTTGTTCCTTAATATCTGTATTATTGATCCACATATTATTTATACTAATTATACTAAAATTCCAAATACATAGGAGTGAATATAAATAAACATTATTTGTCATTAAAAAAATATTATGAAAATTTTAGCTGGAACTTGGTAATATTTAAAAGAGAAACCGATGTAATCGTAATAACAATTTGTATGGAAATGAATTGATAATGTAATTTAATTTTACGTAAAGGAACACTACTTTCATCGACAAATTGAGATGCAAAGAACGTGCTCGTTGCAAAACACATCCATATCCCGATGGTGGCCTTTCTAAGTAACAATTCCGATCGTGATGGAATTTCATCTTAAAAACACAGAATCCATCTTAACTCGAACTCATCATCTTCAAGATTTTCTAATTAACAAAATGGACACGTTCGAATCGCATAGCTCGAAAACACTCAACAAATACATTTTTTTCTATTCCCAGAGATGTTACAAAATATTAGTACTGAGAAAAACAATATTTAGCTTTCACTTATTAAATTAATAAGACAAAATTAATGAATTAAATGAAAATTTCGATCCACTCATTTCATTAAGTTCTTCATAACATAAGCAATTTACATAAACAAATAATTAATTTAATGAAATTTTTGTTATACAAAATTATGTTTGTTTTTAGTAATATTAGAAGGAACTTTTTTCAAAATTAAATTAAACTATTTACCTTAAAAATTAATTAAGTTTTTTTTTCTAATATATGACGGATTAGTTCTCCCTTCAAAATTAAACTATTTACATGAAAACTTGTGTTGTTTCGTTTATGTAAAATTATAATGTAATGTGTGAAGGAATAAATTTATTTTTCGAAATTAAGTTTGAATTGAAACTTCTTGTATTTGTAATGTTATTCATACGATTTCGTTCGGAATTCGTATTTACTGCGGGATATATTATTATGCGCATATTATGGGTCGAAATGTAATTCAATGCATCGTCTAACATTGCCCAGGAATCCAAGCATTTATGTAATGAAACTTTAAACCTATTGATTTATAAAGTAATGCCTTCTATCGAATTACATCGCATTAAAATAATAGTATTGTATTAAGAGTTTATATTTACAAATAATTTATCTGTCAGTTCAATAACCTTCGGTTTCTGTGATCCATTGGATTTAAGAGTTGTTTTTGTAACGTGAGATGCTTTATGGATTTTCAATTGAAATCGAAAGTAAATGCAAATAATTTAACTGATTTGATTGATAAAGTAAGTCAATTCGTCATATGTTAAAAATATTTGTAGTTGATGGAAAATTATGTGCAAACACATTTTTATAAAATCTCACTAATTTTTGTCCTATTTTGGGTTAAGAGTAATTAATATTTAGCATATTAAAAAAGTTAAACAATTAGTAGAAAAGATTCTCATGTGGGAACATAGAGAATCTCGCAAATAAAAATATTCCAACTGTATGAATAATTTTAGAAATTGAAAATATTTACAAAATTCTTATAGAAATAAAAAGTGTACGCAAATTGAATAACAAATGTTTTGGTCTCAATTAGACGTTGCTTATGTAAATTTGGGAAGTACATTGAATGAAGCCATGAGAAAAAGAAGCGGTAAGCTGCTGGGTTTCCCATAGGAATAGGTTGTTTTGTAATTGAATCGTCCACTCTAATGGATCATTTGTATGTAAAACATTTGACAACGAAGCACGGCTCAAAAAGAAAAAGAAATAACAATGCGCAGTTTACGTTTACGTACAAATGTCTTCGAGACGACGATTGAACTCTGACCTTCGGAGGCTCAAACATATTTTTTTTACGTGTTAAAACTTCGTATCGCTTAATTTCGTTCTTTCTTACAAACTTACAATTGATACCGGATATCCAAGAATCGTATAACAATTTGCATTCTCTAGTTTCTAATTTAGAGATTGACTGAAATTACTATTACATTAATAAATTATTAAAATTATAAGTCTTAATAAGATTTTTTATATAAATTGAAGGCTTCGCAGCTATAAACGTATTTTTTCAGTGATTTATCTTTTTTTTACTAAAGAAATTAAATGTAATGAAACTTTAATATTAATTGAATTGAGTCTGAAAAGTTTCGTTTTTGAAACTTTCGAATTTCTTAGTGAAAAATCTGGATTCTTTTCACAAGAGTAAAATATTACAAGAGGTTTATTAATTAAGTTATTTGCAAATTAGAGGAGTGGATGTTTCCTTGCTCGGAAGTTCACCCGCGAAATTAATTAATTTAATGAAAATTTTGGTCGTCTTATTTCGTTATGCAAAATTATGTAAATAACGCACGACGTTATTGAGTTGCAAAGTAACAACATCCACGTAGCTTGTTGCTCTTGTGCTGCTGACTCCTGAGGAGGAGGAAGCACCGTACTTTATACTTTCTTCTGCTCTCTACCACCCTCACTTCACCACCTCTTTCAGTTCCCTCTTGCATAATTAATTACGACCACGGATATTTATTATGCAAGCCCTAATTAATTGTATATCTTAATCACTGCACCAGTAGTCCACGATAAATCCTGCGTCGTCCCCTGCGAGGAAACTTAATTGCTTATTATCCTCGCGCGATTCTCGAAATAACCTCTCCCCGCGTGTGTCCAGGTGGAGGCGGATCCATCAACAATATATACATATATTTATATACGTATAATTTCTTTTTCATCTTCTTCTTCTCATCTCGTTCAGCTCGCATTATTGTTCGCCCACAAATCACGCAATAAATCAACGCGTGAAAAGAGTTTTAAGAAAGGATTAAGCTTTTTGAATGCGAAACATTGTTCGCATGATATACACACTGCAATTTATCAGGAAGAGAAAAGGAGTTCTCTCCTTTTGCGCGACACATTTTATTCTTTTGCTTCTCCCTTCTTTTTTTTTTGTTCCTACATTATTTTTTTCTGCGTCACGCGGATGAAAGGGGTCGCCAGTAAAAGGAAAACACGACATTTATTTTGGTAGCATACCGTGAAATATGTTCCGAAAACTCCAAAAGGTATTTGTTTTCGTTTTGCCGTTACGCACGCATTGCATGTTTTCGCAGAAATGTATTTAAAAACGAAACAATTATTTATACAAAACACAACTTAAGTTATGAACTAATTATTTCAGTTTAAATATAAAATTTGTTCATACATTTTTAATCAATAAAATCTAAATATTTTCATTCAATTATTTATAAATAAAATTAATTTAAAGAAATTAAGAAAAAAATAAATTTAATAAACAATTTAATTAATCAATACTCATTGAAGTTAAATCTTTTCTGATGCTTTCATGCTATATCGACTCTAAATAATAATTAAGTAAGAAAATATATGTGTTGATTGATTTTTAGCATTAATTTTATTACAAGTTTCTTAATTTATGAAAATTGTAATCAAATCTATTCGTATACAAATTAAACATTAATTTACTAAGAAGTTTTATAGTTAATTTTATTATATGTGGTTAAATCAGGAAATACATATACTCACTATTTTATTACTTATTTTATTGTTATCTTCATACATGGAGAAATTACTAATAAAATTCATTCAAAAACTTAACTTTCACTAGTTGAAGTACTCATTTTCATACAATAATTGAATGATTATCTAACAATTACATAAATTGTTAAACACGTCAAGTATTTTATCTATTAAAAACATGAAGAAATCATAATTTAATAGAACATTTACATGTTTTAATTAATTAATAATTTTAGATTATAAAACAAATAATATATATGCAATGTTTGAATTAATACGAAGTATAGAAATAAGAATCAATTTTGTATATTCTGTATAAATTTGTACTTATTTTTTGATTATTTGTGTTAAAGATTCGTAAATCATCAATTTAAAATTTCTTACAAACATTTCTTTATATTCCTTTTATAATAAATTGCGAGATAAAAATTACACGTTTTTTTTCTACGTTATAATGGGAATGAGGCAAATATAAATATGATTTATTTGACAAACATAATAATTGTTATAATTCATATTTTGTGTGAGCACGTAATGAAGTAGACCCAGGCGAGAATGGCCATTTACGAATGAAACGTTTGTCGGTTATTAATCGCCAGGTTTTTATAGCTTGGGCCTCGGGTGCGATTCTTCACACAAACGGTGAAATTAGAGGTAATAAAAAAATAAAAGGAGAGTAATTGTGGGAAGAGCACCACCCGAGGCCCAGCACCTCAACGAACGCGTTAATATTAATTTAATTAGTATCCAAGTAATTGCCATAGCTTAATTTGATGAGTTGTATGTGAAAAAATGCATTTACTTAAGCGAGAATATTATTTTTTTTTGGAAAATTCTTCTTTTTGTTTTTAAAATTATTCATGGTGTAAGAAAAATAAATATTAATTAAAATTATTTAAAATAAATTTACTTGCAAACTAATTAAAACAGCTGAATTATTTTTTAACACCTGTAAAACGAATGATTCAAACCACTTGATTTTTTTTATACTTTACACCTTGCAATTCAAATGTGCATAAAACTTATACGTTTTCATATGATTATATTAAACTTTTTGTTGTATTATATTATTATAATTATATTAACATAAGGGGATATCAATTTCATGTTGTAATTAATTGGCGGCAGATGTTTGTGTAAGAGATATTTGAAATTCAGTATGACTGTTTTACACGATTCGATTAAGCAGAGCCAGTTTTTAAATAATTGCCTAACACCTTACATGGATGAAAGAGATTGTGCAATCGGATGCAAGGTAAAAGCAAAATGTATTACAATCTTCTATTACAATTCAACGTTTCTAATCAAGTTCTATTTTTACAGTTAATAATACTTATGTACTTCTATTATCGTTTTTTTCTAAAATATTTACTATAAATAATAAAAGAAATATACTAACTTATAAGTTTGCTTAAATAAATTTTTCAGCTGAAAATTTGTATTGAATTATTCCTTAAACAGTTTAATAAACTGTGAAATTATGATATATGAACGTCAAGAGACACTTTGAATGGGTTGAAATTGACGACTATATTAAAAGTCGGAAGTAAAGCCATAACAACAAAACTTTAAAGACGCAACAGGTAATGAAAGAATTAGAATATGTTCTGTACTAGTTATAACATTTTGTTTCGTGTCGTGTTTTTTTTAATTCTGTTTTGTTACTAAAAAAAATTAGTATTTTCATTTATTTTTATATGTAAGTAAACTTGAGGTTACAGTTGTTATATAGTAGATTATGTTATTTTCGTCGAAGAGGATAATAATGCAATTAAAATTCCATTTCGCAAAAAAAAAGTTGTTGTTTAATTCAATTTACGTAATGAGTGGATTGGTTGGTTTCAAGTTGAAGGTAGGCATTACAAAAAAAGGTAAGAGTTAATTTATACGACACGTCATACGGGGACCCCTGATTAAACCCGATTTCGAATTAATTCCGGCTTTCGGGCTAATTTAATGCGATACAACTCAATAATCCCCGGGACTTAATAACTCGTGCGCCGCCTCGGATCTTGTCCGGACGATCGAGGCCGTAAACAACGAAAAAAAAACAGAAGAGACGCGCAAACACACTCGTTCCAAAGGGAAGTTAATTACAAACAATACGAAATCCCCGTTCGTTAACCTTAACATCCTCTTCCAGCCATTACATAAGCTATAACTGCGACGCTGAAAGATCGCTACCAGGAGGTGCGGTTCATGTGAAAAATCGCACCAGCTGCCGCGGCTTCTGGCCAGATTAAAAACTTTTATTATATAATGAAGAAGTGAAAGAACAAAATAAGAAAAAATATTGTAACGTGGAGGACTACACGCATATAAACCAAATATCCTGAATGAGCCGAGAGAGAAAAGTCATTAAACAGGCGTTAGAGCAGCGCTTAAAAAACTCCCTTTTTCCACGTTAAAGACCTATTTCCGATACAAGCGACTTCCGTTCCCCCCCAGAAAAAAAAAAGAAACCACAGCGTCGAGGAGGAAAAGGAATACACGAAGTGAAAAAAAAAATGGGTAGGAATATTATAGATGCGAGCGTGCGGGTGTCAAAAATGTGACGGTTCGGAATTTCGGAGCTGTTTTTGGTTGCGTCAATGACACGCATTTAAAACCTCCTCCTCCATCCATCCATTTAGTTATTTTTTTTTATAAATACGCACGGAATTGATAGGGCCTATTTCGGGAACCCCCAGAAGGGCTTAAAAAGCATTTCATTCCTACACGCTGCAAGTTTTTTCTTCTTCTTCGCAAGCTTCTCTCCTTTCTTTCATTTTTTTTTTCTTCATCTTTTGCTTTGTGCCAGGCCTTCATCCGCGACGTTTTCGGAATTTATGGAACCGCCATTAACACGCTATTTATTTATTCCATTTAGCGGAAGGCTAAGGGAGGAGGAAAAGCGAGCGCAACTCTGGGGAGGGATTGTCAAATGTTAAACGAACAAAGGACGAAATTTAAAATTACCCTGAAAGGTGGAGTGTTTTTGTAATTTAGCGTTGTCACGCGAGTGCGATTCCCGTGCAATTAGTCAAATGAAATATGCTGCTGCGGACAGTGGGAGAAAGTGGCTGAATAAAAATGTGAATATGGAAATGCAAAGTAAACATTCGGAGCTCGGTGCACACGCGTTGGAAAATTGTCCACGGAGGATTTGCATAGTATTATTATCATCGTGTGGATATTGTGAGGAGAAAGGGAAGTAAAAGTTGGGTTGAAACTGAATACAGAAAAAAGATAATTGAAGTGAGACCTAAAACGTAGTGGAGAGTATTAGAAAGGTTTTCGCGAGATTTAATTGAATTAATGATATGTAGATTAATCACCTTCGGGCTTAAGAATTTCTACTTGTCGGAAGTTAAGATACTAGTAAACATTGATTAATAAATTAATCTATATTAGTATGGGTTTAACATAGAGTAAAAGAAAATATTTATCAGTAAACTAAATATTAATAATTTATTAGTTTTAATAAATCATTAGTTACAACGATCAATAAACAACCTTAAATCAAGTGAGTTCAAAGTCCAGTAAAAATATAGGTAAATAGATTACAGTGAGACCTCAAATTTGTAAAATTGCTGGAAAACCAAACAAATGTAAGATAAATAAATGATCATTAGATTGAGAAGAATACGGATATATCACTAGACATACTCAACACATTCAATTTATATTCTCAGTGAATAAAAATAATTTAAGAAAAAATATTGTCTGATATTTGTATAAATATTTATGTTAACAACTGTTATTTACATGGGCATTTTCTTGTAATTACAGTATACAGGTTAGATACTAACGATTGTTTGCTCAACACTGCGACAAAAATTTAAATACAATGCTGAGTGGGATCGTTGTATCATATTATTTACAAATGTTGTTTACATTATTGAATAACAAAGAATTGAGAAACATATATTGATTTGTTTATTAATCTAATTCCAATGGTCAACATCGATGATCAAACAAACATCAAATTCGGTTCATCAAATTAAGTCTGACCATTGTATTGATTGGGACGTCGAAAAGTTCATACGTTTATAGAGGATAATAGTACACTGAATGTATGTGATTGATTCGCGTCGGTAATATTAATGGCTTGTTATCAGAGGGGGCGTAATTGAATAATGGCTTCCGTGATATGCTATTGTCTATCTTTGAAGCAGCGCGAATAAAAATCTTTAATGTTAGGAAAGCGGACGTCTCATCAATCCACCCGCCATGGAACGAGCAGCACGCGATGCCTAGGGTCGAAGAAGACGGAAGAGGGTGGTTGGGTGTTTCGGCGGTAACTTCGTGGATGGAATATGCGTTCATGAACCGCCGCCCTCCGGTGCCACCTCCTCCTCCTGGCACCACTTTTTAATAACAGCCGCCTTTCATTTATATTCATTAATTAATAAGTTTCCAAATGAATTTCCGCGCCACCACCAACATTTTTTTTTTTCGCTTTCCGTTGTTGCTCTTGTTATTGTTCGGAGTTTTTTCACCGTCAAAGCAAAACAGTGGAGGGAATTAAAAAAAAAGTTACAGCAACTTTCGACGTGGGGTTGGGGTAGATGGGCGGTGCCGTTGGGTCGATGGTTTTGAATAAATTAATGGGTTCGGTAATGGGTCGACTGCATTGTTGCAACTGAATAATGGAGTTAATTTATAAATTTGTTACCATAAAACGGTAATTGCGGCCTGTCCGCCCGCCGCCATTTAGCTAAATCATTTTGGACCTCGCTAATTAATATAAACTGAATTCAACCGAAATCCTCCAAAATCCCACAGCTTTGTGTGTATATTTTTTTTGGTTATTAGTTGTTGTTGTTCTTTTTTTAATTCCACCCGCCTGCTGTTCCCCATACTTGTTTACGGTTATTTCAATCCATTCATTTGCAGCTTTTTCATTTGCGAACTAAATATAATCCAGTAATCAATAATGATTGTTAATACATTAAATATATAAATTAACAGTGCAACTGCAATTAATCAAAATAACAGCGTAATCCGTACCAGCTGTATTGACATATAGGAAGACCTCGTTTAACGATGTTTCCTTTAGCGGTTATTCGTCTAAGAACGCATCCTAAACTTGTTAGTATATACAATAATACCTTATAAGATTCACTATACTCTTTTTATGAAATTATTTTTGAGTTGATTAAAAATAACAAACATTGGCAATTTGCATTTTATATATAATGAATAACCATTGTCAACAACATTCTTGCTTATCTTAAGAGAACGGTAACTGAAACGCATTAAAATTCTTATTCGGATAAGCTTATCTTTCTCAGGAGGAAACAAAAAAAGAAATCAATTAGAGCGCAGTGAAATCGAGAATTAATAATAATCTGGCCGCAGAGGCTGCACCGAAATTTCTTAATTGATCATCAACGAAACCAATCTGAGGATACCCTTGTTATTTTTTCTCTCCAGTTGTTTGTTTTCCTTTCTTGTTATTTTTTTTCTTCATCCATCTCATCGTGAAGCTTAGCTTATTTATAGAAGTCGCTTGAGGAATCGTCTCAATTTAAATGATAAATTAGGGCAGGTAGAAGGAAATTTATAAACGCAGGGTTAATTACACCCTTCCCTCACGAACGCGCGTTTTCCTCGAACCGATTTAAATTAAGCACAATCCTGCGTTTTTTTTACTGTTTCGTTTGTGTGTTTTCTGGAAGTAGATTTTGTTTTTTTGGTGTATGTTTTTTTGTGTGTAGATTGAGGGTAAAACGTTTGATTTTTCTTGGAGGAAAACCGAAATAGAAGAATTACAAAGATTAAAGTCGTCCCTCGTTTTTTTGGGGAAGCGCCGAAGGGGCGTCTGGCTTGTGTCAGGGACTGATGGGATGTAATTCGATGAATACTTTATCTTCGCCTGCATCGCATGCACACGCAGGGACTCCTCTTCTACTTCTTCTTCTTCAAACTTTTATCTTTACGAGCTTAACTAAGTGCAAAAGGATCTTAACATATCTCCAGTTATAATTCACCGGGAATTTTCCCCAACTGCATTTTATTGCCGGCCAGATAAAGCACGGCGCTTTTAATGAGCTACACGATTTTCACATCCCAAATTAAAGGACTTTCACTGCAACGATCGTTGCGGCGAATTGGTCTCACCATCATCGGTGGTCCGAACCAAAGAAGATAAGCCGGACACGAAGAGATGTTCCTCGCTCTTTCAAGTTCCGAAAGGTTGAAAAGCATCCGCCTCCTAATGCTTATTTACATTGTAATTTCAGCATATATTTATTCAGCAGGATGCGATAAAGTAACGAAATTATTGGCCTCCGCACATCGAGATTATATTTATACCAAAGCGCGTGTATACTTAGCGGGAATTTCTTCACTCCTAGGTCTTAATTATACCAATTCAGAGAAGGTAAAAAGTATAAAACGTCCGGACGTGTCCCACCTTATGAAAGGAATGCAGATGGATGCAGGCCGTATCTTTTCTTCCTTGCAAATTTTAAACGCGCCTTCCTTCACTTTCAGCGGAATTACTTTAAATTCATAATGGGATTTAATTAAATCGATGCTGCTTTCTATGGTGGAAGACGTCGACACTAACTATTAGCTACCTACATCAAAACGCTGCGAGAATACCTATAAACAGGTCATTAATAATTTATATATCGATTCCGAAACTCCAATTATTTATCGATCTGCATACATTGCAATATCAACCGAGTGTTCTCACCTTTCTACATACATACCTATCTCTCATCATTCATTAATACCAACCTCAATATTTGCACAATTTCAAATTGCAAACAGTTAAATCAATACGATAGAGAGACATTTTCTATAAATACCAAATTGTATTATATATTTTGAGTCTTTCTGAACATATTTCATCCTCGATTTACCCTCATTTTGTTCAATTATTTGCATAATTTCATTGAATCCAATATAATATATTGAATAGAGATATCTCCACAGTTTTAATTCATGATTTGTATAATACCATCTTTGTTGTTCAAATTTAAAGTTTATTAAAATTCCAATTTATCACTAAATATAATACTTGATATAATTTACCTAAACTGTATCTTACCCATTATTTAATAGCCAGATTGAGCATTATCACAGGAGCCTATAATTTGTATAATTCTATGTATCCTGTATAGGAGAGCAAAGTATCATTAAGTTAATGTTCCTTATTTAATTGCTTAACCTTCAACTCTTTTCACTTCCTAAATAAATCCTGTAATCTGATTTTTCTTATACTATATTAAGTTATTTCGTTAATTTTAGAACAAAAATTGATTTCTTCAATGATCCAAAACTTTTTATTTTATGAAATATGTCAATAATGCAGATTTATTAATTTTAAGTAAACGCTTGTGAAGTATTGTGTTCAACTGTTGTTAATTCAATTACATAACTAAAATTGATTATAAAAATATTTATCGTTTCGATAAACTAGTTTGTTCGTGTTATTTTGCAGTAACGGTTAACAAAATAATAGTGGCTATATAAAAAAAAAGAAGGATAATGGCGTTGATTTACGGCCGCGCACGTCCTTTTATAAAATATTATTATTTCTATTGAACGCGAAATAAAGCCTACAGAAAAAATATATATCGGAGGGGGTTGGGTCTTCCGTGTTTATCTTTTTTTTGTATTTCCGGAACGCGAAACAAATTGTCAGCGCTTTTCGGCGAGACCGGAATTGAATATATTACATTTTCATGGGCCTCGGTTCAGTTTCGTTCCATATCCACACACCACTCCATCTCTCGCACCAAAAAAATAAAAAAGAGTAGAGAAAAAAAAAGCACACATACGAATTTAATATTTCATTTTCGTGACGTATTAAAAATGAAATTGCGAAATCGCTCTGCTATCATTAGGATTCGCAGCGAGTGTATCAGTCAGCGTTTTCAGCGCTTAATTGTAATTACTTTATCTCCCAGATTTCCATCCTGCAGCTATGTTTTAACTTCCACTCAGACTCCGTACCTAAACCCTCTCAAAAACGCTTCATTTAATCTATATCTTATGCCATCTTTAATTACTCCCATCAGACGGAAAATCCACTTTACTTCTATATATATAAACTTCTTTCTTTTTTGCTTCTTTCGCTACTTCTTAGCCGGAAAAATCCATTTAGGGAATACTCATTACGTGATTGATGGTTTTGCACTATGGCGCATAAATTCGATCTGGTTATGGTGGCTCCAATTTTAACTCGATCGGAGCCACTCCATTAATGGGCTATACCAAACTAGGCGATGTTCTTGAATTCAATTTGTACACCGAACTTGGAAGATGCTGCTGCAATATCGATCTAACTATAAAATATTGCAAGAGAACAGTAATAATTTGTAATTGTAGGAAACTACTTTTCGCAAACATAAATTTACATCTATTCATTTTTGATAAGCATTATTAAATTTTCAAAGAAATAACAAATAAAGTAACACTTGCTAATGTTGTAGCTCTATAAAAAAATGGTCGTATTATTTTTTTTTACTAAATAATAAACAACTTGATTTCAGTGTAGTTGGGTTGGGATGATCGTATAAAGCACTGTGTTATCAGAGGACAAACGTGTAAGGACTTTCATTATGCAGAGAACACTGGGCCAAAAGCCATCATTTAGATAAGCCGTGCCCGAAGGGACGTACGTAACTATTATAAATCGCGCCCGGAAAAATTAATTTCATTTTTTTCACTCTTGTTTTAATTAAAAAGAAAGAGAGAAAAAAAATGTATATAATAACGAAAAGAGTAACAAGATACACAAATGCCCCCCGGAGGGGCGATTTTTTTTCGTTGTTTTCATATCTAGGTTATTACGTTTTATTTGCGTAGCCGGACGAAAGATAAGGAATATATGCAACAAAAAAAAACTAGAGCTTGATGTCATAATGTTGGAATGAATTGGTGGACGCGCGTGTTTTTCGCTTAGGTCGGTCAGTGTCCTGAAGAGGAACGCATCTCATTAATAACGTAGACGTTTGGACGGAAAGAACGAGCAGCCGGCAAACCGCGAAATACATCGGCCTCCGGCAATTGCTATATTAACTCTGCTTTAAACGAGATGACGACGACCACCAGGCCATTTGTTACATGCTTTGCAGTCTTCCTTTTCGTTCGCAAAATGCAACATTTAACGGCCGCGCTCGAGATGAAAAAAACTGGAGTCGCTGGTATCCGCGACGAGATGAATTATGGCCACGGGTTTCGGTCAACAGAATAAGAAAGTCAAACAAGAAGCGAAAGAAAGAGGTGTACGTATTTCGGGCGCGACCGCTCATTTTCCGGATATAAACCGACATGCTGACATTATTTGGAAACTTCTGAAAAAGTCAAATATTTCGAGTGGATATTCACGGAAATCCAGTTTCCAGGTTTGATCTTTAGAAACCATCAGATAAAAAGATCTTACGGTCGATAAACGATTGAAATAGAAATCTCCTAACAAACGTAAATCATTTAATTACTGAGAAATCAATAGATTAAAATATTTTATTCTTACAACACAAAGATTAAAATAATTGAAACTCCAAACATTCCATTTTAATTAGTCATTAAGATAATATTCATTCAAGGTAGTAAATTTCATTCACTAATTAAAAAATAATAATATAGAAAACCTTTCAACACTTTGACATACGAGCAATTTGAAACATGATCAAAATATATGATTTGACAGTTGTCTTGTTACTGAATTCATACATATTTCCGAATTTGTGTAAATTTGAATAGTATTATTCTCTTCAATATGAACTGTTAGGCGTATCAAAGTCTCCCTATTTGATACGCAAAGGCGTGTGTGGTCAATAAAAGAGAATTTTTCGGATCAAGGGTGGATTGATTTTTCGTATGCATGTGCAAAGCCTAAACTGTGCGTGTGTGATCCAATCGACCAATGAACTGAAAGCCGAGGGTGACCAAATTTCGGTAATGCATCACCATTTTCATCAATTATAATGGGGAGTTTACGTCCAATTCTAATTTTGTTTATTTGTCACACATTTGGATGTATTTAATTCGTATTACTCACAATAACATCAGTGTCAAATATATAATAAATTTTCTATATATTCTCTTCTAAATACTATTTTTCTAAATAAATACTGTGTAATAAAGATTTTTAGGTAAACAGTTTTTGTTGTTTCATTTAGTTAATTTCTTTTCAGATGCATTTTATTTTGCATGATAATCCAGGTGTATTTTCATATGCTAATATTATTAGGGTGTGTAGAGTAGATATGATCAACATTTCCTGTAAAATAAAATAACATTTATATTTTGCTGACAAATTATTATAAATCCTTTATTTCAAACTTTCCACTCAAAATTATAAACAAAAGCTTTCCTGCTTCCGCACTATCAACGCTAAATTGAATTAAAAACTTTTGCTAATGTTAAAGTACTGTAAGTAAACTGAGAAGACCCCAGTGTCCGACAGTCCATCCAAATACAAAACAACACACTTCACCAAAAAAAATAAATTCACATTAAAAGTTCTTCTAATTACACTTTTCAGCCCTCATTTTTAGTTTCTCTAAATAAAAATAGAAGTTGCTACACACAACCAATTAAGTGTTTGCGACTTTGTGACATATAGTCTCGTGTTTCAACGCAACGTCCAGAAAAAATCATTAAATTTGGAGTGAAAAGCGACATAAATCCCAAACTTTTAGTAGTACTTTCGAATATTTTGTTTCTTCCACCCCAAACACATTTTGTTGTTGTTGTTCGGCGTGTATTTCTTTTATTTTATCCTCTTTATTACAGTCTGGTGATTTTTGATTTATTCCGGCAATAAAAGCGGTGTGTATTCTAATTGCTGGGCGTGAGGCCAGAATGTGGAATACATACGAGCCTCTAAGGCTAGGTTTTATAATGTATTCAAGGTATTCGAAAAGAAATATAAAAGTGAAACAAAAGGAAACCATTCCATCGAACAGACTCTCAGCACATGCACGTATATCCGAAATCTTTGAAACTAATATTCCATGACAAATAGTTGTATAATTTTCAGTTTAAATTTACAAACATGATTTGATTAACATTTATTATTAGATCACAAATTATGAAAATAATATTAATTTAACGTTAAAATGTATTATTTTGTTTTAATTTTGATAAATGGGTTTATTTTTATTAAAATTATTGAAAATGACTGCATAATAATCAATGAATACCACCCGGCGTTTGTGGAAATAATAAATTTGAAAAGGATTAGTTTTGAAATATTGGAACATCCTGGGTTTGGATGCGTCTATTTGTTAGGGTCATGTGTCGTTTCCATTTGGTAGCAATAATTAACAGACCATTGATGAATTGATCAGCTTTCAGAAGGGGAGAAAACATTTTGTTGAGGTGTGCCGCACCGGAAGGACACGTGTAAAACATTTTATTCCGTCCTCGGTTATGTAAGTAATTTTTTTTTTCGCCTCTGGATGCGGATGTCGAACAAAACGAGGTACACCCATTTCCGGGTGTCCCAGAGCACCCGAAACAGAATTCAAAAAGCATTTACGAATCCCAGTGCAGAAAAGAAAAGAAAGAAAGGTGACCCATTCCTCTTCCTTCCAAGATTATATCACTACTCTCGGTCTCGTACCCACAATTAATCGACGCGTTCCAGTTTCTAGGTTATAAAGGGCCGAAAGGAAGAAAGAAACGATGAGGAAAAGAAAAAAATATATATATAAGAGAGGAAGGACAGGAAGAGAAAACATCTTCTCCATTTATTTGCGCTCTTAAGCCCCCCGCGTCGACGGTTTGTGTAATATTTTCTGTTGTGCTGTTTCCTTTTTTTGTTGTGCGCTGTTGTTGCCCTCGTCCAGGTTCTTTTCTTTCCGACGTAATATTTCACGACGGGAGTGAAGGCATTAGGAAATATTGCAAAGAAACGTTACGGAAGCTTTGGCGCCCCATATTTTTTATCCCTCGGACGTAACGATGACAGTAGAGACATGCCAGAAAGGAATTAATTGGATGAAAATCAAGTTTAGCCTTTGTTCCGGAAGTGATTTTGTGAGTGATCCGTGGAAAACAAAACAAAAGAATAGGAGAAACAAAGCGAATTAATCGGTAAATGGGTCAAGCCTAAGGGTTGGTAAATAATACCATAATAATCAAGCAATGAAATTGTTTTGTCCGCCTCAGTCCGCTAATCTCTCAATTAAATGTCACGGAATTTTAATCTAAACTAGGCATGTTTTAATAGAATTACGTTACAATTTACAACACGATATAAATGTATTACTCTTTCTGTGTGTTTGAATAGGGACTTGGCTTCTCGGGTGAATTCATAGGCTCGTAACTGTAGAGCTGTTTATTATTTGTGTAAAGATAAAACCCTTGCGATAAGGGCCTGATTTATGGAAGGGCGGCGGCATCGGCGGTGGCGGCAACCACCCCCGCACCCAGCAGGCGCTGCACGCGACGCCAGGACGAAACCGCCGCCGCCCCCGACTTCACCGCCTCAAACCAGCACACCTCAACAACTAATCCGAATAACAATAAAAAAATAATAACATTGTAATCTAATCCCATTCCGATTTACACCAATTAAACTACGCTCGTTCACATCAGATAATTAAAAGCCTTCATTATTCTAAACCATTCATATTTATAGTATAGTTTGCATGGAAACACCATAAAATATGCGGCGAAACGAATCAATTGTGGTGAGCTTTCTTTCCTCTTTTATCCATTGTTCATATTTATGATATAATAATCGTATTTCTTATATAATAATCGTTTCCAGTGAATTACTTCTAAAATGTATAATATAATTTGAGTTTCAATTTATTTCCTTAATCTAAATAGTCCAAATTGCGTGTTTTTCCAATTTCTTAAAATTGGAGTAAAATACTAGATGTAGTAAAATACTACAATAAATAAAAAAAAATCCTATGATTTGAGAAATACTGTATTAAACACAAATCAGACAAACTTGAATAGAACTGAAGTGAATGCAATTAATTATTTTCAAAAATGTAAATTACATTATTGAGTAAATGGCAATTGCGTTAGAGTATTGTGTTCAAATGTTGAGCAGATAGAAGGAAATTTATCGTTTTGAAACGAGACGTCAGGCCGAAATTAAGTCTTCATAATTAACTCATTGTTCGAGCAAGTGTTGTAAATCAGTTAATCGGTTAAGTTGCGTCGTTAATCACTCGTTTTCACAGCATAAGATACAAACGCTGTTGTTGTTCCCAACATATATTTATATATCTATATAAATATATATGTATACATACATAAATGGTTGAAGAAGTAAATATTTAAAAAAGGAACACATTCATATTTTTATATTTCCACATGTTTATTTATTTACAGCATATTAAAAAAAAACATAGGTGAGAATAAACAGACTTACTTTATTTATTATATAACATGTTACAGGAAATGTTGCATATAAATACTACACAGTTAAATATATTGCATTTTTTTTAAATAATTATTGAATATAAACTTTATTAATAAACCGTAATAAGAAAATAACCATGACGAAAATTAATGAAGTTTAAATTATTCGAATATATTCATATTTTTTTTTAACTGAATATGACTAATTTATTCATTTATGAAATAGGACTTTAATGGAATACGAAGTTTAGTTTAGAATTCAACGTTATAAACAGAGATTTTTAATGTTAAATTATTTAAAGAAACAAAGAAATAGATATTCATATTCACTGTAATGTTTATTACTTTGGAAAACCAACGTTAGTAATTTCATTCTAATTTTACTGTTGAACCTTTGAAAATGTTCGTGAATAAGAATGTTAATAACAAGAAATAAATATTTTTAGTTAATGGTATTTTTTTTGTTAATAATAAAATTTTAAATAGAATAGAAGTAAATATGTTGAAATTTTCCTCTTGCTACATCTTTTGTGTTTAAAACGATGCATCTGTGAGAGATAAACCAATCTCGAATAGTAACCTTGTTTTTTTCTCTCAAAGTTGGTCAAATCAAATGATATAAACCTGTGTTCGTGCTCCTCGCTAATCTTCATTTTTAATGGCATTAATTGAATCCGAACGGGAGGAACAGTAATGCGTTCTTAATTTTCACGATAAGACTTCATAATTACTAGAGCTTTTCGCTGTCGATAAAACGGAAACCGTGTCGTGGAAAGTGTCTCGTATCATGAGAAATGTTATTAATTAGCCGGATTCTATTTTTCGATAATACCGGAGGTCGAATAAAATTGAATAGCTTTCATCGGTCGGAGCAGATCAGAAGAGAAAAATAAAATAAGATGACCGAAGAGATTCTTCTGGGCCAAACGCGTGGGACTGTATAAATCGTCCGGCTATTAATTCGATTCGATTTATCTACATTATGTAATTTAAAATTAATGCCGCCGCGACGGCAGCTATTAATTACGATTAAAATCGACTTTTGACAAAAAAAATACCGGTTATCTATTTACATCATTTCTGTAAAATACCGGGTTTTGATTATTTATATAATAAAAAAATATTGGCAAATATTTTCAAAATTTTATTTTGGAATAATCTTTAGTGTTTCAAGATTTTATATCATTTGTTACAATAATATTACTTTCGACTGAAGTTATCACAAAAAGAAATAACGGTTTTTATAAACTAATTACGATCGGATACCGAAAATAGGTCTAGGATGGGGGACAGCTCAAACTCATCCACATCCTCAGTCATCATGTCTTTTGTGCCTATTTCGCGCCGTGTGCGAGATGGCGGAAAGATGTTGACAGAGACGTGTTGCGAACATTTTTATTTTGTGTTTTCGTATCATTAACTGCACGTGTCGTATGTAAAAGTGCCACGCGTTAGGACGGCTGCTGCTGACAATCACAGGGAATCCAACACCAGCAGATTGCAGTCCTCCTCTCCCTTCGTCCTCCGCCTTCTCTTCCGTCCTCCGTAATGAATTGTATTGAATCTGGGGTCCCATCAACTCCCTTCCTCTTCCTCCCCTTAGGCCCATGACGAAAGTGGGCCGTTGTGTTTGTGCACTGATTAGGGCCCATTCAGACCCTTTTCCAACCCCGAAAGGAAACACACCGAGAGATTTAGAGGAGAAAGAAAGTGAGAGGAAAATGTATCCCGCGGAGGAGACATTATATATTCCACAATGAAATTTCTTTAAAACTGTTTTACATATTTTCGGTGCTCCGACACCTACTGCATTCGCCTCCACACACCGGTGGTGTATCGATGCGCCCACCCCCATTAGTCAAAACACAACCATTATTTAGAATTAATGTCTTCATCTCTCAAAAAGCATTCATCAAACCTTTCGAATAATGAAAGTATGGTGACTGGTGGTGCAGAGGAGACGATACGAATGGAAACACAATGACACACCACCGAGATTACAAATTTTGAATCTACATATTTATGAAGGCTCATTATGGGCAGCGGGCGCATCAATCTTGCAAGTATTTTCATTTTTTTTAGTGTGTAGTTGTTGGTGTACCTTCAAAAGAATCCACCAGAGCCGATGGAGGAGAATGAAATGAAATATCGATTTCAAGTTGCATCCAACATTTCATCAATCTATTCACGAGCCAAACAGAAAAGAAAAAAGATTTATATAAATACACAACAGAGAAGAAGGCTGTTGACCGTTGAATTTCTACCTACATCCGAGTATATCTTGGTGGCATAATTTATTAAATACTAATACTAATTTATTAGAGTTCCCAATTACTTGGCCTTTGTGCGCAATAAATCAAATCGATTCTAATTAATAACATCGTTGGCATCGACAAACGTAAACACAAATTTCCACACACTAACCTCATTAATTACATCAAGAAATGTGCTTTTACAAACGTGATTGAAAGAAAATATAAGATTCATCACTTAACATTATTACATAACATTTTGCATAATTACAACATTTCTATTAACTTTTCCACATATTTACAAGGTTAAAGTAATATATTGATTAGTTAAAGTTTTTTTTTTAACCTATTAAACATTATTACTGAGTAAAATAAATTTTAAATGTGGAATGATATCTGCATGCGACGATAATAAGGCCACATCTGCTTTTATGAAGTATAATGCTGCAACCATGATTAATCTTAATTAAAGCAAACTTCTGTAAAACTGAATACCAATGTTTTCTAATATGAATAACTTTACTTACATTTAAGTTTTGCAGCCTGATATTTTATAAAAAGTGCAAATAGAGAAAAAATGTTAATTTATTTTATATAATAGTATGAAATATGGGACAAACGATAGTGGGATTGAAAATGTAAACCACTTTGAGCGACAAACGTTCCGCATGGCGCCTAACAAACGCCAGGGAATTTCTTATAACCGACGAGGCGTGACCTCGCTTGAGTTAAAATAGTTCTGTTCGCGTTTATAAAAAGGACAAAAAAATAAACGCTCACACACGAATGCATTGGAATTAAGACTTACGTTTCAATTAAGTATCCTTTAACTAAACTCAATCAATGTCATTAGTTGCAACAAAAACACCCGACGTGCCATTTATTTTGCAAAAGGTTTTTGCGTCTCAACAATCGGTGAAGGTAATGGACTACAGCTAATTACATCATTGCATTTAACATACGCAATATGAACTTTAGTTAAATAAACACAATAAATGTTCATTAAATGGAATTTATTTAATTGAAATCTTTGCCAATCCCATGTTTTAACTTAAGAAAGTTAAATAAGGAAAGTAAATAACTTGGATTGGTGATTGTTTCATTTTATTTTAATAAGAAAAAGTTTATTTCAGAAGTAAGTTTAACAAATTTAATATTTTATTGATTATAAAGTAATATTTAAATTCAATAAAAAAAGATTGATAAATGATTAAATATAGTTTCAATTAGATAAAAAATTTGTCTTACTCTATAAAGCATGATCATAAATCAATGGAACCAGTTTATTTTCCTTCCATTTTTTGTTGTGGTCTCGTGTAATGTAATAGCACGTGCCTTGTAAACTCTTTTTATTTTCAGTATTTGCTTCAATGGCTCCAAATTTTTTTGTTAGAGGGGGATCGGAATTATTGTGAAAGATCGCATGCAAAGGGGTCATACATTCCGATAAATTCTTGTATGCCGCTGTCAAATCGTAATAAGCCCCTTCGTACAACATTACAAAGCCATTTGCAGACACAAACACAAAAGCCGCCCTCTATAAACGAAAAAAAAAATAGAAAACAACAACAACAAACATAATCATACATCATATGACACTGCACGTGCATTATTTATTCGTTTTTTTTACCTGTCGAAGAGCCTTTATACCAAATATAATGGTTTCGAAGCACAAGGAGAAAGCATTGTTAATACGATTATTAATGCATTTGATGTTACATCGTTAATCGTAAAGGATACATTATTTACTTTGTTAAAATTACAAAATGTAGGAATACTGGAAAATGTGGAATATACTGATAATTCTTGTACAATATGAAAGTTTGTGATAATATTAAATACGTAACCAAAACTTTTGAATGATTTATTTTAAATTAACATAACTTTTTAAACTATTAATAAAAAAAATCTAACTAAAACGTCAAATATCACTCACAGCTAATCACTGTCACAGCTGCACGTGCGCTTTGTCAATATAGAAAATTACCCTTTTCTTTTGTACTGAAGTATAATATGCACCCCAATATTTTGCGGATTAAAATAAGCTCGATATGTGCGTATTATATTCGAGATTTGACGTTAATATAAATACTTTTTTTGTAGTTCATATATAATGTTGTTTGAAATCTAAAATAATTTCAATATTATGTTGTATAATTGGATGCGCATTGTTTTTCGTAAGAGCGTGTAAACGTTAATCCTGGGATGGTTAAGAAAACAGGAGGAGATTAGAATCCATCGCAGAGTAGTAGTACTTCTGGAGGGATTAAGGAAGTGAAAGAATAACAAGGAGCGATTAGTGCGGAGACGAAGAGGATGAGAAAAAAAAACGATAATCCAATTAAAATCCACTCGGGCGATCCTCCGCAGCGTTCCCAACCCTCCCCATCTAATAGTCCTCTTATATAATTGTGTTTTAATTTCGTGGCTCCCCCTTCGCCAAGCTCTGAATCTAATTTATCAACAAATATTGCACATGGAAGGATCACGATGCGATTAAAGCGATTTGTTTCTTGAAATCTTGTCGCGTGCTTCTGGATGAGGGCATGTGTACGCGTGGTTGGGGAGAGAGCCGGTATCTGCTATGCTGTGCGTTGTGTATGTGCGTGGTGTAAATTTAAACTCAGGAAATCAGTCATTATGTAATTTAGTTTTAGAGAGAAGAGGAGGCCGCCGCCACCGCCTCGTTTCTGATGCTGCACAGAAGATGTTAAGAAGAAGAAGAAGGACTGCGGTAATTCCAGAATGGATGGATGTTTTTCAATTCGGATGGAATTGCTCGGATGAATTGCTTTTATTAAGCAATGGAGCGTCATTTGTTTTGATTACGCTTTCGCTCCTAATGGACAACGTTTAAATTAATACTGCTGAACTTTCCAAATGAAATTTACAAATGCCGTCCATATATCAAATTATTCCCACCCACTCGTCGAAAGAGTGTCTCTCGTTCTGCGCCACTACGAAAACGATCATCTCAGGAAACAAAAATATCAGATGCCATCAATCATGCATATATGAACACATACAAACACACAGAGCACATCATTCTTTGTAACATATAGGCGTTAATGACCCCGAGGTCGTCACTTCAAGAGCCAATACATGACCTAATCGCACCACAAAAATACACAACTCACATCCTCTTTTCAATTCAATTTCCTCTTTTTATCAACGCTCAATGAATTTGTGACGGTTTGCCGCACATCACCAATGACATTGAAAGAACCGTGAACATGAAAGGACATGAATTTACACTAAAATTAGTGCCTTTGTTGATATGCAACGACAAAGTTGCATTGTAATATTGAAACCATTAAAAAAACATAAACGATATTACATTAAGATTTATTTTATGTTATTTTTTCAAGTATGTTTTTTTAGTTATATAACATAAATATAGATATCTCGCTTATAATATCGTAAACAACATCATGGTTAAAGTGTTATTTGGGACTAAGATGTACAATTAAGTTCCAAAATGCAATTATCTAATAGTGTTAGAGAAAATCCGTATTGTAAAAGTATTGAAGAATATCTGTATATACATTATTTGTGTTTGATGTAGTCGATGGTTAGAAATACTAATGATTTATGGATTTATTCACAATAACGACGCAAACGGGAAATAAGATTGATTAAACTCGTAATGCAATTGATTGATTCATATGATAGCGGAATGGAATCGATACGATGGATGCGCTTTCTGGGAGAATGGAGAAGGGTTATAAATAAATGACTGCGCTTTATGAATGGTCCATAGATCATTGACAACGGGCAGTGCCAAAACAAATATAATTGCAGGGACAATCATCAATGGAGGATAAACCGTACCGACTAAATGTCCCACTCCCCAATGCATCAAAAGTCTATTTATGTCACAGGAGAAACTCACATGGATGATTTAATGATCATAGGTCTTTGTTCCAAGAAGACGTCTTGCAAACCATAAACGTACCTCAATATAGACGCGCTCTTCCGTTAGAGCTAAATGTATTTCAAAAAAAGAGCTAATCTCAAATGATGCAAGAGTTTTTCCTAGAAGATAAATTCTACTTGGAAATAGTACTTTACAGCGACAAAAAGAATATAGTTCAAATAGCGTGGAAAGATCTACTGTCAGTTGTAATGATTCATGTGTTATCACACAGAAAAAAACATTTCCATTAGTTTTACATTTTAGATATCGGATGTTTTAAAATTTTCTTTACTGAATAATTTGTGTAACTATTGTAATCAATTTATTGAGCATATTTATGTAGTACTAAATGACTCGTAGATATTTTTTTTTCATATTAATATTTCTTTTGGTTTCTATAAACAAGAGGGAATTGTTGCTCTGGCGTGGTGTAACATTGATAAATGAAGATGGAAGAAACAGCGAGATGAAGTTTCTCGCTCAACACCTTCTCGCCTTTGATGATTGGTCTTGATAGGTGTCTCTGGTAGATTGTATCAAGTGTGTAAATTTAGAAAACCATCAAAGATCTGAGTGGATGGAAAAGTTTTTCTGAAAAATTATCACGGATCAAATCAAAAGCTATTAATCATTATATTGTTAACAAATCGAGTTAATGACCTCGAGGTCAGGTCTTCTTTTTTAAGGAGCCAAGCACAAATAAGCAAATGAGAAATGGTAAAAAGGCTTCGTGAGGTGTACGATTCCGATCTGCTCCTCTCCTCTACACTCTTCTCATACCATTCTCACAATATAACTATGTGCTGTTGTTTTGTACTTCTTCTGGTTTGAAAATAAATTAGCATTTTGCTCTGCGCCGCTCCGGCGCTCACACGTTGACATTTAAAACCGTGAACTTAATACATTACTTACATGACTCACTTGTCCATTGGATGTATTTATAGTTGGACTTGTCTTGGCCAAATATGTAGAATGGGATAGGTTCTATGCATTGTTCAGGTTCCCTTCGCTAATATCATTTGCAAAAAGCGGAATGGTGGTGCGGTTGAAGCAGCCGCCGCCACCGCCGCAATAACATGTGTTTTCGAAACTGGTTAGGATTTATGCAAGAGCGTATAAATAATATCAATGGTTTGGAGAGGATGTGTTGTGTTGGATGTGTGTCCATTGGGCATTTATCTGTACGTGCACGTTGTATTCTCAAGGAAGGGAGAAGACGTCGCGCGAAGGCGGCCTCGGCGATCAATCAAACACATCACCAGGATAGTCACGTATTCCATGTTGTTCATCCTGCAGCTTGCATTGCGCTCCTGAGGCAGCCGCAACGGCACACACGGATCGCGGATCCTATGCCACGATAGTTATATAAATAAATAAACTATAGGCCATTAATAGCGGACCACTGACTACTCCTCTCCTCTTGCTACTGCCTCTTATATTTCTTCATTTTTTTTCAATTCCACGTCGACATCGATACATTCCCACTAACGCCATTTCACAGCAACCTCTCTGATATTCCACTACACAAATTGAGCCATACAAAACGCCTCCGGTCATACATCTCCAAAACAAACCAATATTTACACAGCCCAGATCCACTTTCGAACGTCAACTTTCAATCAAAATTAAAACCTACTTAACTACCAAATCCACTTAAGAAAATTACCCATCCCGCCTTTCGCGACGATCATCTGCTCTCTCCAAATCAATTAATCCGTTCTCGATTTATCACCGCATATAACTTTTCATTCTCAACCGAGAATGCCGTCGGTGATTAAACGAAAGAAAGAAAAAAATATTGATCAATCTGCATACGAAAAAGGCCGTCGGTGATTAAACGGAAAAGAAGAAAAAAAAAGAGCGAGAAGAAAAACAAAAGCTTTTGTTGATGAATTTGTTGGTGTTTTAGAAAGTGGATCGGAATGGTGGAACGGACCCTCCCGAAGGCGGTTTTACATTTATTAAATTACGCAAACCCAAAATTAAAGCTCGGACAGGTAACTGAAAACAATCGCTTGAAATTGAACTTAATGGCATTGTTATTAAAGCAAATTGGAGCCGGTCCAGGACCGCAGCAATTCTAAATCCTCTTTCATTATTTAGACGTCAGACGAGAATGAAATATGCATTCAAAAACTATAAATCTACTACTTTCGTGTGCCATTAATTTCTCAATTCTATAATCATCATTATTATACTGCTCAGATTTATAGACTCCCTAGGTTATATTAAGTGTAGAGCAATATTTATATAGCTTGATAATGTTATTAAAAAATGTAATTCATGGTTATGATTGCTATCTTAAATACATAGCCAATTCTGCAAAATATTGGTCCTAATCTTTAATTAAGTAAATAGAAAAACTAAAAATGTAAATAAAAAGAGTCATACTCTTAAAGATTTAATAATTATCCAATAATCTAGTCATAGATAATACGTGTAGTTATATCTTAATAACTTGGAAAAGGTACAAAATGAAGAGAATATATAGAAATAAAAAGAGAGTATAAATGGAGATCAGTCAATCAGTGGAGAATCTTAAAGCTGTTGCTTAACAACACCGATCCTGCTCTTCTCGTTTTCTCGTTGTTAATCCTCTCGTTTTTTAAGGTGTATACGTTACAGGTTGAAATTTGAGCAAGGCGAGTCAAAATGTGATTCCGACGGGTGTTGTGTGTCGTCTCCTGAGTGACAGATGGAAAGGAGGCAGGAGAGAAAGAAGCGCGTGTGCGAAACCGTGTGTGAGGTTTTATTTAGTGCACGTGAACAATCCGGACGGACAGGCAGACGGCGAGATGTCCGTTCGAATTAACCTTTGTGTGGGGAATAGCGGTTGAGGAGGACGAGAGGAAGAACGTGAATATGCACGAACACCCCGAAGTTGTTCCATAATTAACATTCGCGATTCTTCAGCTCTCTTCACCCGTTACTCCTATTTCCTTTATTTTTGTTTTGTTTTATCGTCGTTGCCTCTTTTCTTTCATTTTCTCCTTCTCCTCTCGCCATGAATTTAAACGCTCCACATGAAATCCATTCAGATTAATCATTGAATTGACGGTAATCCTCAACATTAATTGGACTGTACTTAATGGAGTCCCGATTTCAATAGTTCATCGGCTTTTAGGCGAAACTCAATAATGGCCAATTAATAATTTCCATAGAATCTCTTTGCTAATTTAGTCCATATTATAGCCGCTCCATTCATTTACATATTTCTGTTCCGATGCTCGGCCATTATTTGGTTTTGCAAATTATCAATTATCCTTCATCATTAAAATGCTTTTTCCCCAATGGAAAACTGCATTATCGTACTGTTTGCTCATTAATTCGATTGTTAAGAATCCAATTCCACTGATTACTTAAGCATTCAATTAGCTATGGCAAAAAGTATTTTTTCAATTAGATATAATCATTTTCAGATCATTATTTGGAATTTAAGAAAAATATTGTTACTTGTGATGTACAGTAGAAACCATATGTTTAATAATGTATGCCATTGTTATATCACGATTTATTTATCAAAACTTTGTAACTGTATTAATATGGTAGCTTCGGGCAATATCGATTTTCATAAGTATACTGAGTTAATCTAAGAATTTAGAATGATCGTAATCATTAAGAAATCGGAATGTCAAAGCCACGATCAGATTACTTGATTTATTTGGATGTGAATTAGACTAATTAGTATTTATAAAAAAAATCGATGGAATTAAATTTGTCAGCGTATTTCCATCATTCATTCACTCTTTTGAATTGAGAGCAATGCAATAGCGCACTACATTTTTTTTTAATGAATGGTTTAGCTCCTTTTTCAGGCTTTTGTGAGGAGAGCTCCCGTTCGATGTAAAAGCCATTCGGATTAATCACGAGCACGGAATTAACTCGAAATATTAATTAGAACCGCATTTAATGAGACCGATTTGAATAGGTAATCGGCTTTGGCCCCGTCCGATCGGAAACTATAAAAGGTCGTCATCGATTTTGGAGAGAGAAAAAACTGGGGGAAAAGCTGCATCGTTTTTGTTGTGTCCTGGGTTCTGTGTAATGAATACACCTCGAGTGCATATGGGGCTATGAACGAAAGTGCCCCATAAAATCTGTCACCGCGACTGCGGAATGGCTCTAAGATGTGAGACTGTAATAAAAGGCACTTTACGATTTACCAGGCGTCGGCACACACTGTGAAAACACATGTTCTTATTACGTACAATTAAAAATACAAAAGTCCATCCTGAGGAGGAGGAACCGGGACTGCCGCCATCCCAACCCTCCAGGTCTTAATCAGTTCATTAACAGACAAGCAACGATCCTAATTTCCACACACAACAATATCAATGCAACGAAAATATTTATTCTTGTTGATTGACAAAGAGAGAAGCATTCGGTCTGAAGGTTTCTAGAATGAAGATAAACCGAGATATCTCCGAAGCAACGTAATTATAGCTCTCTCGCGTTTGTTTTTCGTACTTATCTCGCCACAATAATGGACTGTGAAACAATAAAATCTATTTGCGCGAGGAAAATGGCATCGTTCAGTTGGAAACGCTTGAAAAAAATTGTAGCTGAAAGAAAGAAAGAAATGGATGCTTCGTTATCTTCCGGACCGATGCCCATACATCACGAAGTCTCCTCGACTTAATTGTTCGAAAACGGCGATCAATTAAATTTGTTGTGACATCCCGATGAGCAGAAAAACAATTCAACGCAGCGATGATCTAATAACGATTGCTGTATCATTGATTAAAAGCAAAAAAAATGAATGCAATCTTTAGTTATGACAGGACGCTTCTCGGTTTTTTCATCGCAATCGTCTCTATTTACAAAGAAAAATCGTTTCAATAAACATGTTTATGGTTCATAGTCCACTGACAAATTGATTTTTTTATTTAGATTAATAATTTCATAAAAAAAATATTTGTGCATGCGACATTACCGTACATTAATGGTAAATGGTGACACCTGTCATTTCATTCGCATCAACGTACTCGATATGACATAAGACAATTATAGAAAGTACGTAAAGACAATCATAAAACTAAGACAATATTATCTATTGTAAACTCATCTTGCTATTTCACCAATAAACACGTTCACTCAAAGATCTTCCAGTTGTGACCGTGGAAGAGGTTATCACAGTTTTCTCTAGGAAATATGAAGATAGGACGAATGTATTAGCCGTTAATCTATTATATATTAAGATAATGTGATATTATAATGTGTACTTATTAATGCCATTGCATAGTAAAGACCATTCATTGTCAAGAAATTTACTCAGTGTTCGATTTGAATAGATTGTAAATAAATATTTGATGTGAAAAATAAATATTTATTTAAATGGCATGTTATCATGTAAGAAGAGGATGTTATATGAGAGATTTAAAGGTAATACATTCTTATATTTAATATGAAATAATCTCAAGTAATTAAAAAAATATTATTTCAAACTGATTATTAAAGTAAGGATTTTGGAATTTTAATTGACTTTAGTTGACAAAATTAGTTATGTGCTTTTGGGAATTATCTGAATTAGCTGACTAAATTCAATAAATCTTTCGATTTTCTATGTTTTCAAAGCATATTTATAGGTGGAAAAGAACGCCTTTTTTCTTTCATTGTTTTCTTAGGGACGACGTCTATGTTTACGTTTGAAGCCTCTGGAAATTTAGCGTGGTATACTGAATGCGCTCGATGACTGCCAGCAGCACCATCCATTAGCCGTTTCTTCTCATAATTAAACTTGGCACTTGCTAATTAAATGATCGCCGTCTTCTTATTTTCCCAAATAAATATCCGAAACTGAAATAGAATCCACGGCGACACGGACCGGCGGGGATTTTATGAATTGCCGAGTTTGTACATCTGCGGATAAACACGCTTATATATCATTAGGAGACGGTTTATAACCCATATTCATCAAAGTGTCGAATATTTTTAGATGGAACGGAGAGAGGAGAGCGCGCTTCTATAAATATTTAAACGAAAATCATATGAAACGGCGGTATTTTTACAAATAAAGAGTATAAAGAAGCAAAAGGGGAGAGACTCAAAGAAAGGTACACAACGAGAGAACGGTAAATCAACAATTCTGTTGCTTGGAAACCGATATATACTCCGGAAAATATTGAAATGTTATTCTTTAATCATATTTACTGATTTTAACTCAATTTAATTTATCAAAGGTTTTATGAACCGAACGTTGCAGATACTTACGGTTTGCGCTGATATCTTATTTATCGTCGTTAACAAAAGAAAATGGAAATGTCGTTGGGGAAATTTGACTGTTTCCGCTTAATCAAAACCTGTAATCCTCTTACCATTCTCTACGGAGGAAGAGATGCGAGCGATGCGGGATTTGGACCCTTACCTGAAAACATACAAACACACACGAATTAGTACCGAAGGGATGAAAGAACGTTGAAAGGGAAATCCCTCGTCGGCGAAGGCACGCAACATCGAACAAAGATAATGATCGACGTAGGCGCACTTTCGTACTTTATTATTTTTCCATTCGCTCCCTGCGCAATTGCCAAAAGGGCCTTCCGAGACTTACATAACAAACATCTGTTCCAAATTTAACGCAACTTTCACACCGACCAATTTCCGTTCAGCCTCTCAAAAAAAAATCCCTAAAATTTGTAACTCAAATTTCCGAAACTAATTGGAATATCAAATGTTATTCGAAACTAACCGCATTTCATTTTAATTATTCAAATCGAGAAAATTAATTAATATTTCTCTTTTATTTTAAATCCTTGAGCTTAATTAAAAGTTGCTGCATTAAGGGAGTCGTAAAAAAGTGGCAACAAAACGCTTTTGATTGCGTATTAAAAAATGCATTTTATTACGTTATTTGTTAACGTGTATTCCTTCCAGCTCCTTGGGCTCAGGGTTATTTTGTCTAGAGGATTCTATTTACGTGAACCGGCGGGGTTGGAGAAGGCGTACAAAAGGAGCATTGAAGGAAGAAACCGGATGTCGGGTTATAAATTAGAGGCTACCCCTCGACGAATCCCGGATTTTCATATCCAGAAGAAAAAGAAAAAAGAGAAAATCGCTGGATATAATCGAAGGAAACAGCACACCTGTGATTGTCAGAGACGTGGAAAGTAATTTATTTTTGAATAATAAAAAAAAATAGGAATGAATTTCAGTTAATTATACGAGTTTTTAGAGATGGACACGGAGTGAAAGATACATGGGAGAAAGACGTTATTATCGATGAATAAATTTGTTCGCGTTTGGGGGTCCCTTGGTTCGGTGGAGGATGAGAATGAGGAGGTGGATGGTACAGGATGATTTGTAAGAAAACCGGAGAGGAGAGAAAGGGCATCGAGAATGAAAGGAAACCGGGGAATTTTATCGGCGTTATTATTATTATTTTCTGTTTTCCCCCCGTGCTCGAGCTTTCCGCGGCCATTTTGAATATTTAAGCGGAAGCCACGCGGGGTGCATATTTTATACATGCATGTGTATACGAAGTTGGCTTAACGCGGTTAAGATTAACTTCGGAATTTAAATACAATTTCTCTCTCACTCCCCTGCGTAAGTCTG
Source organism: Nicrophorus vespilloides (assembly GCF_001412225.1). Lineage (NCBI taxonomy): Eukaryota > Metazoa > Arthropoda > Insecta > Coleoptera > Silphidae > Nicrophorus > Nicrophorus vespilloides. The sequence continues at coordinate 210,995 of NW_017097767.1, forward strand.
CACAAAACGGTGGAGAGAGATTCCCTTTCGGAGGTGGAGGTTGGAGAAGAAGAAAAAACACGGGACCAAGAACTTCTCTTCCTCCACATCCTTCTTAATCCTGTTACGAAAACGCGCGCATTACACGCAGAAATATGGAATTATTATGCAAATAATGCGAGGCACCGTTTCCATCCCCTTAACATTATTATTAGGGTTTCTTGCGGAAAAAAAGGAATTAAATAAAAAACACGAAACAAACTTAAATTACCGTATTTTATAACCATAAGACGCACTTTTTTTTAACAATTTTGAATTATAGTCTGAATGTAAGAGATATCTGCTGCTGATTTGTAGTCCAAAATGTAGGTAATCAATAGCAATAGTTATTATCCGCAAATTCGTTTCGAGCTAAACTCGTGTCTGCACCTGGAAGTCATGATTGCATCTGTTGAATATATTGTTTTTACTTAATTTCATCTCACGAGCTCGTCGGACTACGTTTTCTCGGAAACGATATTACGCACGTTCAGCTCAGTTCAATCATATTAAACAGCGTTCATTAGTTGGACAGATTACAGAAATCATCAAACGGATTGCTTCCTGACTTACATTAATGATTTTCTGCTGGGTCGACTTCATTTCCCAATACTCCTCACAGTTACCGGAATTCTAATCCATATAAACCGATGTTTCGAGAATTTACATTGATTTCTCAAGAAATTATGTGCTTATTATATTATAATTATAACTTCATAATTAATAACGTTACAACATGACTTTCTAAATCATTTCCATAAATTTAATAATTATTTTCATTATTTAAATATAATTTTTATATTACTGCTGTATTAATTACAAGTAAAAAATTTAACATTTTGTATATTATTTAAGTTTGTTCAAATACAAAAATACATGTTCATATTTTGTAAATTAATTTGTATGTTAATTTTTTTTATTGCTAATCATTGATTACTCAAAAGTGCATATCTTAATAGCAGTAAGATATGCATGTGAGAAGAAAGCAATAAAAGAGGAATGTATGAAGTTTTGTGTAAATGGAAAGATTTAAAAGCAAATAACAAATCTAGCAAAATTAATAACTGAAAGTGTAATTTCAAAACTAATTAAATTGTAAATTAAGCGGATTCATCGCATTGCAAAAGACGCGAATAATGCAAAAATTTAAAATCGACTTTGCGCACGGTGTACCGATTCGTGACGACCATTAAAAAATATAATTACCCTGAATGAAAAATTCAATTACAGATTCGCCTCGTAAAAAAGATGATCTTTTATTTTTTTCGTATATTTCAATGTTTTTTTTTTGGCTATTACGGTGGAAAATAATGCTCTTAATTTATGAATTTCATTAAGGCAACACTTCGCAGATTACAGTTTCGGTTCCACTCGTTTCTCGTTTTCTTTTTCGGTGCGTACCACGAGATGAAGAAGGTGTTGCTAATGGGCGAGAGCGATTCGTTTCGGCCGTGTTTTATGTGCATGAAAATATGCGGACAATTTTTGGGGTTTTAGGGTTGTCTACCTGTGTTCAACCTGAGGTGAACTGTTATTAGTGACCTATCCTTTGGGTCTAATTACACAGCCTGCTCCGCGCCATTTATTACAGCCACCGGGCACAACTCTGTAATTAATAACCCATTCATCACGCGCTTCGGTCATCCTCAAAAAAAAATAAAACAAAAAAAAATAATACAAAAATATATGGTTATAAACGGTATTTTTATTTTTTTGGGAAAGCACCTTTTTCTTAGTTAATCGATATTCCGGAACGTTTGGTTACTTGACGGCTTAAGACACTTAAGATGATGGTAATTGGTAGTAATAATGGTACGTTGCATCAGCATTTTAGATGGATACCACTTTTGATAATTGACCAAAATCATGTTCGAATTACCTTTCATTAACAATATTTAAACATGTTTTTATATCATACAAGAAATGTGCTTCATTGTCATTGTTATGCCAATAATACCGATATATGAGTTTTCGTTGTAGTCTTCATCATGTTCGTCATCTTTTAAACTGTTCTATTTAAAAATGTAGACAAATGTCTTGTTAAAAACATTATCTTTTACTCAGTATTTGATGATAATACTAAAATCAATCATCTTAAGTTGAAATGTTTACCTCAGAAGTTTTGTTGTTTTAATTTTTTTCCAACGTTCTGATCTAATTTTTGAAAGTATACTACTCGATATTCCTTGACTCACCCCTATTTGCGATCTAATAGTTCGAAGGGGATAATTGCCTGAATAGGGATGAAAGGGTATCTGTCTTTTTTTAATAAAACCTCGCTTATGGAAGCAACAGCTGGTGACAAGGAAAAAAAATCACGAGCCCATCAATATCACATTTTTTTTCCTCTCACACTTGAAGGCAGCACAGCCTTGGCAGTGATTAAACGCTTCCCCTTTTCGCGCCCTTCGTATTCCGCTCATAACATATTTTTTTCCCTATTTTCGATAAAACGTAATATCCCACCTAAATTATTGACAAATTCCACGTCTGTCCCGTGCACGGCTCTCCTCTCTAATTGGGATAATGAATAGATCATGCGGTATGATAGTTTCCCTGTCGTCGTATTAAGTATTTGATGTGTATGCGGGGCGCAAACCCCGGGCATTACCATATTCATGACCACTTTTCATCATGATTCAGCACACGTATTCAGTTGACGGAAACCGCTTTTGAAACTTGAATTCTTCTACAAGAGCCTCTCGTTCTTTCTCTTTTCATCTCCCAACTCCCATCTCCTCCAAACTCTCTCGATTGTTTCAGCAAGACCTAAACAAATGAGGAAGGGCTCTGCTCTGCCCATCGAGAGAGGGTGAAATATTTACACGCGACGTGTGCGGCCTCCGAAAGCCGAAATCTTCTCGGCCTGACCAAAAATCATACAATTATCTCCTTCAGCTTCTAATTCTATAGAGATGAGAAGATTGGGCGCGATGAATAGAGGAAGAAAAGGGCGTCCTGGACAATATGTAATTTATTCCTTTTATTTAATATATTAGTCATTCACATCTCACTTTTGTTTGTCGACCACCTTCCAGGTCAGCAATTACAAACATTTGAATAATTATACTATTCTTCAAAGTTAAATCACAACACATACAATAAATATTATATAAACAATGAAATTGTAAAGATTTAATTATTCTGTTAACGTAGAATGAACGAAACTTCTAAACTACAATACCTGAGAAAATACGAACATGTACATTAAATTTAAATATAAACTTTTCATGTTGATAATCAGTAACTTAGAAGCAATTACACTATTTTGATCTAATTATATGTTCATTCACAATAATTATTTGATATAATTTATATATAAAACTACGTAAAAAAGAAGGTATGTTTACTCAACAAAGCATGTATAATTAACAGCTTCTTTGCTATGAATAACACATCTTCACGATATAATTTACGTGCTGAGAACGGAAGGGCGATCGTCGTTTTGTACTCCATACTATTAAATTCTAATAACGTTCAGTTGCATGTGAGACCAATGGTAAATCATAAATACTTCCCCCTTTAATTAAATTAAAATCCAGCGAGAGAGAGAGAGAAAAAAATGAGTTCAAACATGTTTTACGTGTGGCTTCGTTAAAATATATTAATGTCTTCCAGCAGTTCAAATTTATATATATATTCGTCTGCTTTCTCTGTTTTGTAATTAAAGCTGTAATTAATGAATCGTCTCAACACACTATCTGCGCCCATAAAACAAGTTGACACTATCTCACTCGGTCACCAGACTCGCTCATCATCCCCTCTCGTAAAGAGAAGAAACGCTTCGCCTTTTCACCGAATTCCACCCCGTGTATACCCAAATTAGACCATCATAACGTTCGCCTACGCGAAAATTAGGAAGCTTTCGGCTATTTCTACCTGGCGATTGTAATCGGAGCTTGTTTACCTATCTCCGAGCTTTTGAAAGCCACCCCATTGTCGTCGAGCAGCTGCTGCGTTTCAAATATATTTATAGAAAGAAAATATATAAAAAAAAATGGTGAGAGAGAAAGGACGCGGCAGACATTATAGCTTTTACGCGTAAATAATAAACTACAATGATCCCTTATTCAAGGTGTTGCCCTTGGAAAATTGATTTTATCCAGTCAGGGAAAAAAAATATATGTGCGTAGGGGAAAGCCACCCTCGTTCCTTCCCTTATTATATTCCCTCCCTCCATCGTATAGGCATTCGTTTTTTTTGTTCAGCTTTGCCTTCCTTCTTCTATTAAACGAAAATCCTGCGAACGTTTTCAAGCAATATGCACATTCTCAACCATCGAGCAGCGAACACGCATCGCTTGGAGGCGATATAAAAAGCCAGTGTCCAAGTTCAAACCAAGCACTGATAAGAACGGGGCGTTTTGTATGCGCAGTGCAGATAGAAATTCCAAGATTTTATCCTAATCAGAAAAACGCGAGAATCAAGTTTGAATAAGAAGGCGCGACGCTGTGTCTATAGTAAACATTTAAATATAGACATTCCACGGCTTTATTCAAATAGGAACAAACTGCTCTGTGAACGCATCTTTGCCATTGTAGACATGCTCCGATGCCCAAGATCCATTTACTTATTTCCAAACGAAGACATTCCAATGTTAGACTCTAAATTTTTAGATCACTAACTATCTAATTTTAAAATTATTGCTACATAATTTGGAAGTGCAATACATATTTTTTTTTGTTATACATCTTCAAACAAATCTTCTGTTATTATTATAATTTCTTCTGCAAAGAAAATCAATATCTTTTGAGACTTAATTGATAATTTGATATTTTAAATAAATAGCTTTATGTTTGAAGTTTTTTTCATGTAATCCTGATGGTTATAGTTAAAAGAATCATTAAAAGCATTTATTTTGTTTTAAAGTATGGTTAAAACCAGGAAATAGCTTTACGTAGTAATAACTTCTTGCAAGGTGATTTGTAAACAATGTTAAGCTTCAGGTAAGTTTAAAAATGCAATAAATTTAGAATAATTGAAGCGATGTAATATGAAGTGTAATTTCGTTTTATTTTTTAGTTCCGTCTCCTTTCTACTCGTGGATTAAGTATGCGATTGCAGGAGGAAACGTTGGTAAAGATAAATTGGGTTTAGGGGAGGATTAAGACGTTAGAATTAGAGGATTACCGTAGCAGGAGAGTTAATAAATTTGTGAGGAGACGCGGTGTATTTTATTTTGGGAACGAGAAATATTAATCGGCTTGTGATATTAAGTGGAGATCGCGGCGGTAGATATGTCATCCGAACGACGGAGGATGAGGAGAAGAAGTTGGAAAGAGAGGACGAGGAAATCCTTGCTCCTCGCCACAAGCCGAGCGTCTTCTGTGCGCGAGAGCGCACTTGCGGTGTTTATTTACAAAATGCAGTCTGCGATATGTGACAGGTAACTATGAAAACATGTGTACTTAGTTTATCTGGAGGAAGATATCAACGTGAGTTCGCTTCTATTTATTGCGTTTTCTCTTCAGAAGCATTCGAGAACCGAAAGCAAAAGAATCAGGCCGAGTGAGGAAGATCCAAAGGAGAAGAGGATCCGAACTTTGTGCGGATAAATGAAGCGACGACGTGCGTAATTAACTTTCACGGCAGTAAATAAAGCAGGAGTGAAACTTTATGCAACAAACGGGGGTTTGGTGACCTCTCCTCTGACCATAATCTATTTCCTCAAGAAACTCACATCTGACTAATCTAATTACCAATTTCTCATGCAACTCCAGCTCCTGTATCGGCCCTTCATTACAATATTAAACGCATTAAAAAGTTCGCCGCTTCCTGCGAAACCCTCCGAAAAGAAACAATTTATGTCCATCTACTTCCAGGTAGTCGGTAGTCCTTCCACGACACGTCCGAAAGGCGCGAAGATAAAAAATTGAAATTGCTCCCTAATTAAACGCCTCACAGATTTATATCAGACATTCTCTCTCAGTTCTCTCAGCTTTGTAAATTTCTCTTCTTCCTTTCCAACTTTGAAGGCATGACTTACCGAACGCAAAGTATCGATCACGCATCAAAAATTCCATCCGTCCCGTCTTCAAACTATTGATATTACGAACTTTATCACGTCCCTCACAAAACGATACGAGGCTAATAAAAAAGAGCATGAAACAGAGAAGTCGGGATGGATGCGATGTGGAGCGGAGACAAGAAAACTCATAAATGGAAAATGCATCGAAAGCTTTTGATCTTCCTCGAATTCGTTTCCTCGTTTTTTTTAGTTCATCTTCTCGATATTATTCTCGAAAAGAGCAAACGGAACTGAAACTCTTCCTGCCGGAGGAGAACAGTTGAAGAGGATCGGCGGATTAAATTTTATGCAGATTTAAAAGATAAAATACTGAATTAGTTATCTTGTAAAACTTAATAGCGCCAGCTAAAGTTTCGTGAACTAATTACTTTTATTCCCCAGTAAAGTTCCTCACTGCTCCCGAGGAAATTTATGTGGCCTTAAAAAAAAGAGGACTGGACTGGATTAACTTCAGTTTTTGGTTTTACAATCCCGGCAATAAAGTAATCTCTCAAAATTTAATAAATTGCACAAGGAGCGAAGATCCAACGCGATCTGCATTTATATTACTGTTTAAAGTTTCTATGTAGTCTATGTATTCAACATACATTGAAGGTACAATATAAACTTTTCAAATTGTCCTGTAAATGAATGTGTAAGTTATTATTTTAATAATTAATTGTTATAAAAAATACAATTAAATTTTATTGTAATTACAAGTTTAGAATTGATATTAATTTATAAACAAATGAAGAATAATAATCTCATAAACACAATATATTTCAAATCTAAAATAAATTCCGTCCTCTTAAATTCCTTTACAAAGTTTTCAATATTATCTCCCAATATCAGTTTAGTTCATCTGAAAACCCAAATTTTCCTTTAGCAGACAAACATCCGGTCTTTCCTTATTCAAACATATAATATTTCATTAATTGTCTATGATTCTATTTCCTATTCCATATAACATCATTTATCTACAAAAACGACCATCATTTTTAAGTAATATTTTATTAAGATAATTATTTTTATATACTAGTTAAAATAATTTTCCATTTACAAATTAGAAGCTATGATTAAGATTGGAATACTATAGTTTGTAAATTACTAAATATAAATATTAAAAGGAAAATGCTATAATTAATGATGAGATTGTTTTGAAATGTAGTTATAAACTAACTGGGAGATAAGATATTGAGTGATGATTCGCAAAATAAAATTATGTTATCATTATTATATGAATGCATATGGCGTTAACGGTAATAACTGGATGATATTACGAAATAACAGTTGACAGAGCTGTTAGTTATCGGGGACTATTAATAAATTAAACAGAGGTAGACCGGACTTGGAGCTCGTTCTGCTGGTTACGTTGTAATCAGGTGTTTCGCAGCAAACGTCCATTCCAAGTGGCAGGGCATTAGGGCCATCTGTGTCCTGACAGGCGAGACGAAGACGGGAAGGGAGAGAAACGTAAATATAATTCGTCCCGTTGACAATTTTAGGAAGGAAAAACGTTTAATTGGCGGCGGCGGCCTCCCCGCAGTCTCTTCAGCATCCTTTTTATTTTTAACGAAAATTTCGCGCACGGCCCCCCGGGGGGCTGCTCACCGTGGGACACCAACTCCAAGACTCAGCGCGACGTCTAATTATTGCTGGAACCAGTTCACGAAATGTGAAAGCATCGATAAATTTCAATATGCGTGTGCTCCTCTTATATGGATGTCGGCCCGATTTTTGGTCCGCTGGAACAATGGGCTCACTACTACTATAGGGACTGCAGTATAGACACCACACACACACTATATGGTATATGGTGCTACCATACCGCTACTATCTTCAGAGAAAGGGAGGGAATATTATTCACGTGGCATCTCATTGTTCCCCCCGGTGTAGTTGCGAGATTTATGAAGGTGCTCGGATAATGTGGACGCATAATTATGTATGTGTATGTAATATATTTTAAAGGAAACCAACTGCACGTACACAACATGCGCTGCGCGAAATGATACAGTGGGTCGGAATTATGCGGAGCCCCTTTGTTACACACACAATTCCAACTGCAAATATGGCTTTAATTGCATAGACCCCTTCGCACGCTTTTCGTATCGCCATCCTCATCATACACACAAACCGGCAATTATTTATATGGAAACAACAACAACCGAAACGAAATTACATTCACCTTCTTGCCATTGTTTTGAATTCAATGACTACATTTAATTAAGACGCCTTCATGAATTTACGCATTTTCAAACAATTTTCATTAACCATAGTTATTTCATTATTCCATATATAAATAAACAACGGTAAAATTATTTATTTTTACAAAATTTTCAGTAAAAATACGTTATATATTTTTATTATAAGTAAAGTCAAACTGATTATGGTACTATTCATTTTCAGTCTAATTCATACTAATTGAATACATACAGAATGATGTAAACAAATTTTAAGACTCCATTCTTGATATTTGAAGACACTTAATTATAAAACACTTTAATTATAAGACTCCATTCTTCATATTTGTATTCACGGAGGTGCTACAAAAAAAATCGAATTCAAATTTTCATTTAGCAAAGTTTTCCAAAACGTTTATTTACTTTTATAGTAAATACTTCATAATTTTGATTCTCAGGCAATTTTCATTAAGTAAATTATTAACAAATGTTTACACAATAATATGCATGTTTTCACGTAGAGAAATCGTCTAGAATATGGTGTATATTTTGTGATCTTTTATATAATAAGACATTATTTCTGAACGATTTGAAGTGCGTCTTATGGTTCGAAAAAAAAAATACTGGTTATGTAAATAATATTCAACGTAATAATAAAAAACACAATAGCCAAAATTTATGAAATGGAACCAAAAAAAAAATGATGCTTGCAAAAAGGCAATGTTTCGCAAATATAAATCTGCACCTCATCTTTATTCATGCTATTGAGATTCATTCGTTATGATAATTTTGTGAAACCGTCTGCAGCGAAGTGGGTGGACGTCTTTGTCGCAGCATTTAAAGCATTCCGAGCCCGCCGCCGCCGTCGACGTCTCCCCTTTTATTTTTGGCCCGAAGAACTCGAACGAATTCAACTTTTAATTATATCTATTTAATTAGGAATCCTGGGTGGAATGGTATGAGGGGCGGCGGCGGCAGCTCCTTCCGCCATTCACGATACGTAATAAATAAGAAATTTCATGGCTCGTTTCTGCTTTAATTGAATTTTAAACTTTCCACAAGCAGAAAATCATTTAGAGGCCAATGCCGACGCCAACTTCATTCCAGCCTCCTTATTCGACTTAAATTAATTACAGCTGTAGGTAATCAGTGTTCACAATATTTAGCGATGTTATTTTTCAGTTTCAACTTACTGAAAATAATACAATTCTTGCTCTCTTTTCTTTAATAGACTTATAACATTACTTTATTTTTTCTATTGTACTTTTACTTTTATAATTATATTGAGGTAAAGGAAATCAATATAATAAATTATTGTCTTATTGAGTGTAAGCTTTGATTATGTGAATACCAAATGAAATTAAATGATAATAACAAAAGGTGCATAATTAAATTTCGAGGGTTGTAAGTAATTTACGATTTCTTATTATATTGTCGCCGTCTGCGGTAAGTTTAATAGGAAATAAATATAT
>NW_017097767.1:220692-268171 GCF_001412225.1 Nicrophorus vespilloides
TTTTTCCTTCTTCCTCTCCTTCATCCTTCATCTGGTCTTTCGAAATGGGAAAAAGAGAGGCTGATTTAAGCGAACGGTTTAGAGACTTATTGCCATGTGGGCAAGGGGCCCCTAAAGAAAAACCCGTACATGCATTATTGCTGTGGTGACTTTTATATGAGAACTTATTGTTTGGCTGGTTTACGATCCCTGAGACCAGCACAGAAATTTATTCGCTCATTCCGGCCAACGCATTAAGATTACATTATGTGGCCACGTCTTAGGAGGACCAAGAAGAGCAGAAGGCTGCGGCTGCAAGACAGGAGAAGTCGAAGAAGAAGAAGGTAAAACAACAGCAACAACAACCAAAGATGAGAGAAAGAGAGAGGTATGAGGGACCTCCTCCCCCATTGTTGTACTCCTCTCCGCAGATCGTATCTTGTATATATACGGTGGTATCGCGGTTTGTATCTACAATTTCCTCCGTTGCTAAATGTTAAAAAGACGGTAGCTGAATCACCACTGGGTGGGCTCTTGACCCAAACACTTGAACTTTGTTCTTGCCCAGATAACTTCACTTAGCTCGATATCGCCGATGCATTTTACGCTGTAAATCACTTCATAACCATGTGCAGGCGGAGTCCGCAATGAAAACATCGATCTTATACAACGAAAATTGAGTGAACGATCATATATATACATACATGAAAAAATCGCATCAGAACTTTCTACCATCGTAAATGGTTATCTTAATTGCCCCGAAGATACACTCTCAGAGAGAGATTCCTCGCGCCGACGGAATTCCACGCTTAATTATATTAATAATAATAAGTCGAATATTCATGGACTTTTAATCTCTACGAATTGAATTCCTTTTGCATTCGAGAGGCTCCAAAAAAAATGTATCCAATTATAACATGATTTCCTCTTTGCTTGTTTTTTATTACGATATCATTAACGTTATCCGAGCTTTTAAAATATTATTGCCCGTCTCGAATCGGCCTCGTCCATCTACGATTATTGAATGTTATCTATTGTTCCAATGGAAAACAATAAACGTAAATGTTTATGTCGGGAATCTTCAACGAGAATTAATAACAGTTTTGTTTTATAGCGTTCGGCACGAAATCGATGAAACCTACGATATGGATTTTTAACGCCCACAATAAAAAAATATATGTAGACACACTTTAATTAAATTAATAATTCTTTTACCTTAAAACTTACTTTTAAATCAATAAATAAATTGTAGTTCTAAATAGTAACCAAATTGTTCAATATAATTACACCAATCTGTATTAAAATATGGTAGAAGCTAATTCGATGCTAATGCTATAATTAATAATCTACTTTTATTCTCTCTTTTACAGCTTTTACTTCAGTAAATAAATTATGATTTTAAATGGTAATCAAATATTAGACTATAAATAATAGTGTACATGTGTATTTAAAACGAATGTAATAATAGGTTTATTTTATTGATTTCCATTGCTTGGCATTTATTTCTGAACACGTAAAATGTAACCTACTTCTTCCAAAGCTTCGTAAAATGGAAGTCGCATCTTCCAACATGTATTAGAATTATTGAATTATTTTGTCTATATAAAGAAAATAAAAGATTTTAAATAAAATCAAGAAATTAAAAATAATTCTTTAAAAGTATTAATCAATTTCAATATCAATTAGAAAATCGTACTTTCTATTTTAATTTATTCATTTTGAAGATTCATTTCTAAGATGCGTGTAAACAAAGAAAAAAGTAGAGAAAAAAAATGTTATATAATTATTAAATGTGTTTTTCGTTCGAAGAATATAAGATGCGTGTCAATAAAAGAAAGAAATTCAAGTTAACGTGAAAGTGGAAAAAGTTATACAAAAGAAAATCTTCTCAAATCATTTTCTTTTATGAAGAAACGCGATTTTCTCTTTATGCCACGAATCGTATCATTTATTTAAGTAATCAATACAATAAATTCTTTCGCTTCGGAAGAAACAAAAAGAAAATAGATAATTCAAAGAGGCCAAATGTGTGTTTTTTGATACAATAAAAAACGTGTCAAAACACATTATTTTGTAATAGTTTATATATTTAAATACAAATATGAGAATAAAAGTAATTCAATAAAATCAATAGTTCTTCTGAAAAAACATTGACTAGTGGGAATATTTAATAAATCAATTTGAAGAAAATTATGTTTTTTTTACTATCGATAAGCGTTTTAAAACATATAACTGATTACGTAATAAATATTGTTATTTTAATCAATATTTCATTTTTAGATTTAAAATTTTGATTTTGACGTATTCTCTAATAGAAACAAGAGAATACTTTAATATTTTGTTACTCATTTAGTCTGTATCGTCTATATAAAGATTTTGAAATAAATTCTGTTAAAAGCAAATAACTACGTCAAATTAAAAAAAAATCTATATTCTTTATGAAATCACCGTTAAAATAGCTCGAGCTATCGAATTTGGCTAGGTAAATCCAATTTGGACTTCACGAGTCATTAGCGAGGAGCGCGAAAAAAAAATATAACACGGTTATAATGATTTTATTAAATGCCAAGTCCAATTTGCGGCGTACAGAAAACCAAAAAAAAAACTAATGGCACGATATATTGAAACGCCAGATTTGGTTTCAATGCTATTTTTGGACTCCGACAATAACAACAACAGATAGAAGAATCAACGTATTTACGCAATTCCAATATACAAATTAGGAAGTTTTATTTTTAAGTTTATATTAATTATAGTATTATTACTTAATACTATAACTGAGTAAACTGAGATCAACTTTTTTCGTAAATTGCAAAACAAATAAATTAAGTACATTTAGAAATTATATATAATAGAGTTTCTGAATAAAATGATATAGAATTCATTATTTATTACAATTTATGTAATTTATAAAATAATTATAATATTCATGTGTTGGAGAATGAAAAGTTACATAAATTTTATTCAGCTAGAAATGTTTCAAAAAAAAAATCTACATTTCAGCAAACAATTGTAATCCCAATAATAGAACTATGTACAAACAATCATTATTTTTAAGCTGGGGTGAACAGAAACAAGGTGTAGCCATTAAATGTTTGCACTGAACGAAACAAAACAAACCAAACAAAAAAAAATATGACACTGTACCATTTCGAACAGTTTTCGTGTGTGTGTGTATTTGCAAAGGGCATTTTTATGTTGCGAGGATTTGCATTTAAATTATTTCACATCTCGACTGTTTGCGTTCGAGTCCCATAACGATATTCAAACATGGAAATGTTATTGGGTCAAGCGAAATCCGTGTAAAAACAAATGATAGGAACAATGCAGTACACAGCAATTCGCTGGGGGGTATAAAGAGGGATAGAGAGGATCAGCAAATGGAAAAGTTATGAGAGCGAATGAGATGAAAATGATTTGTATATATATATATAACTGTGTATGTGGGAAAGGGATGGTTTTACCCTGTACGAAATACGGGGAATCCATCATAGGGGAGAGGATTGATTTGTTTTAAAACTGTGAAATTTATTAATTCAATTAGCGCTGCGGAGCTCTCTCGTTTGTTTTCCGCCGATCGACACAAATCGCGAATTATTCGCATTAAAAATAATTTATGCTCGTTTACGTGCCAGAAATTGCTTTCCGGGGAAAATTGGCAAATGGAATATATGGAATATATCCATGGTTTTACTGCCGCAACCCTTATCTTATCGTCCGCATACGGGCGTTTATTTCATTAAATGTTTATTCGCTTACGCTTCATCGGGATTCTGGAAATAATTCATTTCCGGTTTAATATTTTCAGTAAATTAGACAAATTACACCTAAATTGTAATATATTGCAGCAATTTCAGTATTCTATAATTACATTGCAATTTTCATAAATGAGCTCAAGATATTAACTAATTTATCTTGCTAATCATAAGTCATATTTTTTACGTTAAAAAGAACGTTATTATTTGAAATAATTCTTAAAAACCCGTACTATTGGAGGTATTACGGTATTAAGTCTGATTCAATTTGCAATCTGTTCTTATAATAATCTGTATTGCATTTGTATGTAACACAAGAAGTTAAAAAAATATACGAATTAGGTTTTTTTTTGTCCGTTTACAAAATTTATTTGTAGATTTTATTATTAATATAATAATTAGTGAATTATTAGTAATTACATAGCAATTTTCAAAATTAAGTGTGATTCAATTTGCAATCCGTTCTTATAATAATTTGTTTTGTATTATAATCAATATAAGTTTTTAAAAAATAGTATTTACAAATTAGGATATTTTTTTATTTGTAGATTTTATTATGAATATAATACTGAGTAAATTTATTCTTGCATATTTGAAATTATAATTTTGATAAAATAAAGCAATAAATAATATCAAATTTGCATTTACAAAATGCAGATAAATATAATAAATTTTACATAAAAATATTTAATTCATCAATATAAAAAAAAATCCTCTTAATTAATAAACAATAATACTTCAATTGCTTCAATATAAATATTTTCAATACTGCGACCGTATCGTTTTTTATTAAAACAAATATTTATATTTTTTAAATACAGTAGTGTTTGCTTTGTTGGTTCATATGTTTCATTTAATTGGAATTTATATTAATATTGCCGCTGGTTATGATATCTATTTTAGTTTATTTCCGGATATTTTTTTTTCTATTCGTGTTTCAAAAGCAGAAGAATGAAGATTATGAATATTGTCATTAGTTTAACGTTAATTTTATAAAAATAAATGTTATGAATTTTGTAATTAATTTAATTACACATAATATTTTTAAATAAAAGTAGAATAAATATACTAAAGTAGGATGAAATTATTCGTTTATGGAAATTATCATTAAATTACAAAAATAAATTAATAAAACAGTACAATTTGTATTTGAAAGTATCAATGAATGAAGGAATTAAAGGAAACACGGGTGTTATATTTACAGAAGTTGCGAGGAACTAAATAAATTCCGTGCGACTTATCGGGAAATTGTTTTCCGTGTTGGGTATACGGAATTACTAGGAAACAATTGCCTACTCGTTGTGCTATTTATAGTGTATTTTATTAAGTATTTATAAATAGTTAACAAAGAGAAATAAATAAAACAAGGCAAAATAATGTACTTATTTTTCAATGATTTTGATCCAATTAGTCGTATCAGTATTATATAAGAGAATGCTTAATTAATAGCCTAATAAGTCTCATAAATTTAATTAAGAGAATATATATTTTTTCTCTCTCTTCTATATAAAGTATTAATTTCCCAATTGAATCGTTAAAACACAGTTGCGCAATGAAAATAAGAACATATATGTAGACATGAGGCCATTCGTTGCCAATTAAAAATTTAAATGCCTCGATGATATTTAGATGACGAACATGATATTCCTACAATAAACTCGAAGTTATTTCAATTTTATAAGACTTTGTAATAATTTTGTTTTTTTTTGGTAGTTCAAAATATTTAATTTTGCTTATCTAGGAATAGTTAACATATAGTTAAAACTTTTATAAGTTTTAAATTTTGAATTGGAAATGTATGTATTTAGGTTTATTACTTTTAGTAAGTTATAAAATTGAGCAATTAGTAAAATGTATGTATGTTATAGTGTTTGTTGGGTTGTTGAATTGGATTCTAATTGTAAAAGCGCGACTTTTGGGTAAAGTATTACAAACTGTCTACCTTTTGCTATTTCTGGTCCAAAAGCTGCTGCAACTACGAGGACGAAGTAAATAAAATCCATGTTGCGTTTTGCGGTTGTCGATAAAAGAATTCGATGTTGATGGAAATGAAGAAACGAAGAACTAAACCAAAAATAATGGGTACTTTATTTCTGATCGGACGATTTTACGCACTGCTCATTATTTCACTTGTCGCACCATACCAGAAGAAGCACACATTGTTTTGCGTTAATGTAACTGCAATCACCAAAGGTAAATTAGCATTGTTGTATCATCATAATGTTAGGTCATTTGTGATGCACTCATCGTTCACAACACGATATCCGCACGAGGGTAGTCCTAGAGTTACGTATCTCTGTGTGTACGCAAGTATATATACATATACAGAGTGTTTGTACAATGTACGATGTTCACACGACGAAAGTCTGCGCACGACTGGGCGCTTCGCTTCTCTTCGGCGATGGTTTGAGTGCGCCGGGCCCTCAAACCATCTGTTGTTCCTTCCTTCGGGTTGACACGAGGGCAGTTCAACTTTCGCGATGGACACTATAGTCCTCTCTCAACAGCAGCATCCAATATCCAGAATTTCAACTTCTGCTAAAGATTGAAGCTCACTTTCGGTCCATTCTGAGATAGCATCAGGAGGACCCATCGACGCAAATTGGACAGTCTTCGATCGACTTACCATTTGCATCATATCGTCTGGAATGGTGCATGATTTAAATGCAAATTGTCCATATTTGTTTTTCTTGTTCTTTCTGTTGCTGTTCGTAGAGGAGTGCATCAGGAAACCGTGGATTACTTTTCTTCGGCGAGACGTAACTGTTATCTCACCAAATCGGGACCAAGTGTGTCACTATAGGTCAAGCTTGATCGAAACAAGAGTATTTCCATTTCGTTTTAAGGAAACACCAGCAGCCCTATTATCCATGTTTCAATCAACATGTTATATCGACTGGAATATATACATTGATTACATGAACGCAATTTCCAAGAACATTTTTTTTTAATTAATACTACTTTAGACTTAAATTGTCTCTAATAACTTCATTCTAAAAAAATCACAAACAAAGATTTAGATTTTGTTCTCGTTTGATGTTAGAATTCATAAGATATCTTATTATGTCAATAATATTGTCATCATATTTTTCTTAGTCATTTGTGAATGCATTTTATATACAGTGTACGAGTTTAATCCGTTCCAAAATTTCCGGATTTTTACTCGTATAGTGAAACATATTCAAAAATACACATAGTGTACACAAGTTTTAAAAATGATATAGCAGACGCGCAATTTGGGACTTCTCTTCTCATTGTCACTCGTTATGCGAAACGTCGCTCGTTAAGCGAGTCATTTTTCTTACAATTCATTTTGCTCGTTATGCAAGGTGCTCGTTAAGCAAGGTTCCACTCTACACGATAAATTTTTATAATATATTCATTCTATTATTACTTATAAATGAAGAGTGCATGAATAATTGCATAATTAATAATAATTGTTGCATAATCCTAACGAACGAAATGATATGTGTAATTATTGTTGGGTACATCCATGTCATCGTAGATAGCCGGAATGCCTTCAAACATTATTACACGCATATGTTGTGTCTTATCTCGGGGCCATAAATGGCCTGAGACTAAATGATTTTACATAGTAAAAACATTGTTTGTTCAAAGTCGGACGGCAAACGTAGTTTATGTTCGGTGATTCCATCCTATCTGCATAAGTTTGCTTTGGATACTCCTTGCTGTGTGTCCTTTGTTTATGTTGGTTGGGATTAGATTGCGGGTCGTCCGTAGTTCCAATTTATAGGATTATAGAGTTACCGCACGCACCACTATTGATTGTGACTTATGATAATTTCATAATTCCCATAGCATTCCCATTTGATTTAATTCCATCAATATTTTTTATGGTTCGAGCAAATAATCATTTCGTACAATAGGAAATTCAGTTAATAATTTATGTTTACGGCTTTAGTGAAAGTTAGTAACTTTGTTGCGATTTGCTCAGAGATGGATTAAATAATAAATGGTCTACTGGATGGTGAAGTTTCGGTGGAGGAAGAACTCTCTTTTCGTCGCTTCCTGCAGGGAGTTAATAGAAGGCATGAATAATGTATTACAGGTCCGATAACTTACCTATAAACTACACCTTTGAGATTAAATTTATTGAAACAAATAACGCATTAAAGACATACTTTTTTTACTTTCAAAGTAAAACATAATTTTTTCAGTTAGTCCTTGTTCTACGAAATTTGAAATCAGTTCGTATTTACAGATTATGGAAACAATTTACTAAATTCTACTTTAAAATATGTCTATAAAACATCATAATTAATTATAATTTACTTCTTTCATGACTTTTATTATTAATTATTATATAATAGGATTTTCCATTGTTTTAAAGTCTACGTTCATTATGTTACTAATTATTTAATTAAAAAACTTACATCATAATTTTCTCTTTGCCTAATCCTACTTTATGAAGTATGAACTACCAACAATTTCGTACTCTAATTATACTCCTTGATTATAGTAATTATATATTGGTAATTAATTATAATTCGTATTTTTTTATGTAAAGTCCATAATTTTTTTACAGTTTTAGTTAGAGTTTGTTAGCAGTAAAATTACTAATAATTCTTCTTACAATTACAACTTTATTTATTATAAACATATGAAATATTTATAAAAAAAATATCCTAACATAATATTTTTCTATTTATGAAATCCTGTTTTACGCTCAGACTGAACTACCTGTATATACTTTGGTATTATAAATGTACGCAATATCATTTATTAATAATCTATGTTCGTTTAAAAACATGTAATCTGTTAAGATAAATTGCATTATTCAATCTGCAAATCTTAATATTTGCAGTAGTATTTATTGAAGCGTTACCGACTCGGCAATATTTCTAATAAATAGTGAATCAATTCATTGGATCTGAGGCCCACGGACAGTGTTTCCTCCTCTTTCCTTCTTTATTTATTTTTTTTCTCTCTCGTTGCTTCTTCAGCCGAGGAATCCATTTGCATTGTAATATTCTGCCAGGATACATCATTTAAATGCAAATATGCTTTTCATTTGCACGACAAAAGACAAGAAATGGACTTCAATATTTAACGATTCCGAGCGATTGGATTTCCATTTATTTCGCAGAATTATATAAAAAATAAATCATTCTTTTTCTCTCTTTACTTTGTACATCGTGGAGCTAATTTACGTCATTCTTTTCTTTTAAAACAGAACTGTAAATGTAAATTACTTAAAATTATTAGCAGATATAAACCTAAGACCTAATAGTAAATAAGTAAAATTAGAGATTTTTAGACTTCGAGTAGACCGGATTAATTGAGGTTTCGCTAAATGAGGTTTTACTATATTTTTCATTTAAATATACAGTGGAACCTCGCATAAAGAGCATTTCGCTTAACGAGAAAAATGAATTGTAAGAAAAATAACTCGCTTAACGAGCGACGTTTCGCATAACGAGTGACGATGAGAAGAGAAGTCCCGGATTTCACACCTGCTACATCATTTTTAAAACTTGTGTATTTTGAATATCTTTCACTACACAAGTATTTCACTACACAAGTAAAAATTGGGAAATTTTAATATCGATCTACATTCTCATGATTTTATACACGTTGTGTTATAAAAAACAAAAAACAAATAGAATTTCACAGCAAGAAAGTTAGTTTATTAATTTTGTTCAACTATAAATAAAGGATATATTTTGTGGTTCAATTCGTTGATGTTGATGAATTTATATCATGATATTTTTAGAAGGTTATCGACCTTTTCTTGACGTTTCTCAAAGTGTTTTCTAATTAATGAATTTGTTTATTTATTGAAGTGAATGTGTGTATAAAGTATGGTATGATTGTGAAGTATTCGGATGTAAACTATCCTTATACGAGGACTTAGCAAATCGAGTATAGAGATAGTAAGTACATCGAGGAGCTAAAGGTTAAACCAAGAGATCCTAGGAAATTGCAAGTTGCGTTGAAGGCATGCCTCGCGTCGTCGTTTATTCCACATAATATATGGTCGATAATTCTTGGACGTGTTTTGGTGATAATGTAAATATGAGATAAAACATTCGGCAAAGCCATCACACACATTTAGCATTTATCTGGGATCATTAATAAGTCTTAGAGAGCAGGCATTGCGATGTAGCAAACGCGAGACAACGAGAATAAATGCTCGTACATAAAGTACGATCTTTTTACCAAACAAAACGTTTCTCATTGAATCCAACGATAAATTGCCATTAAAACCATCATAAATATTATCTTTGTTTATATGTGAGAGAACAACTTCCACATTATACCCCATTTCCACTATCGGCATATCGTTTTTTTATTCTATTTCCATGCGTTGCCGAAGCTAAAGGTATTCTCATTTTTATTTTGTTTGTTTGTTTTTGATATAAACATGCTACACCATAATCCTTTGGATTTAACTACCTTTTAAATGAAATCTCTCCAAATGACTTTTGATGATTATTTAATAATACTAAGTATGTCTTTTATATTAACTAAAGAAGGTAATACATTTCATGTATTAATCAATAAAACAAAAATATACAAGAATTCCTCAAAAATTTGCTGAAATTATTACAATATGTATGATTTATATAAAGATATTTAGATTAAAAGAAAATAATTATAAAATAAGTGAATAATTTTTTTTTGACAAATTTTGGCATATATTCAAGAAACTTGAATTTAAACAAAGTCTTAGAAGGTAATGTTTCAGGTCTTATTTTTATATTTGCAATTTACAGTTTAATTTATTTATTCTGTTCATAAATGTTGCAAGGTTTGAAAAACAAATAAAAATGGAAAATATTATTAGTTAAAGTTATTTTATATGTATGTGAAATATTTATGTTTTCTATTTATTTTATATATTAAAGATTAAAAGAATCAATAAAATTTTGAACTAAAAATGATTTTCTATACTTTGTAAATAAAAATCATACTTAACAATTTTTTAATATGTATTAATTTCACTACAATATGTGAATTCATATAAAAATATACAAAGTAAGATTTAATGAAATATATTTGAATTGAGAAAAAGTTAAATATTTGATTGAAAAAAATGTGTTTTTTTTAATACGGTAAAATGAAGATGCTTTCAAGGTTCCACGAGTTGTGGAGAACAGAAGTTGTCGAGAATGTGTTTAACAATGTTTTAGAAGCCAGTGAATAAGATAGCAGTCATTACATATCCAATTGCCTTTCACCTCTTCTGCCTATAGTAATGTTGTAATAACTGATTTTGAGATTACTCGAATAATTTACATTCGTTGAATAAATAATTGGAAACCGAACATAATCCAACATTTAATCATTTTCAAGTAGCAGAAAAAAATATACAATTGTAATATTATAGCTTAAGAGTTAAATTTAAAAAAATGAAAATAATTTATAAAAAAAATAATTTTCAAGTTTTTTAATAAAAACTGAATTAAATAATTATTGGTAATTACATTATACATATGTAATATTATAGATAAATTTAATTAGGAAAAAAAGCAAATTGCAAATAATTAGTATAATAAATTAATTAAAAGATTTTTAAATAAATAATTGGGAATATTTAAATACTGGAACTATATTTCTTCAAACGTAATTAATTAATGTTTCGGTACTTTTTTTTTGAGTAATTTAATTGATTGATTAAAATCAGTGACTTTAACTGCTACTAATTTATTCCCGGCAATCGTAAAATGCCGTGGAAACTAGTTTTACGATAATTTATATAATATAAATCTATAATGAAATGGAAGCTGCTTTAGATTTGTTCAACGGAAGAAACGCAGCTAATAGAACTGTGTACAGATTTACAGATTACTAAACTGTATCAACTGGATTGCGACATACATCACAGCTAAAGGTAGTACCCGTGAGACTTCTGCACGTCGACAAGTTCCAGCCTTTTATCGATTCCAGTAATTCAGAGTTCTAGAGAATTCGTGCAAATAATATTGGAGATGCATTAAACGAGCAGAGATGTTCACATTTTAATTGGCGCCTCGATGATACTTGATTGTAATTATTATATAAGTTTATTCATTCATAATTCTCAAGAACTGTTGAAGAGTATTTTTAGTAATAATTTTTAATTACATATAAGATTTATAATTGCCCAAACTCCAACAAAGAAAAAAAGCATTGATTTTATTTCAAAAATCCCTTAATTAAGCACAAAAAAAATTTATTCATAGCAATTTTTACCCACAATATATGTATGCATTTTTTTTTTACAAATTCACTTGATTCTTGAGTGAGTGAGTGGTTATCAATTCTTTTCTCTTAGGCGTAAAGATTGCCTGTGCCGTTTCTTATTTCATCTAAATAAATAATGCTTTACTGTGTTTCTTGTAAACTTCAATTGAGTTATTTTTTGGCCAGATGATAGTTGTTACAGTTTCTATGCGTTCTTCATAGTTAGGTCCAACATATGAGTAAAAACTACTCACCACAATTTCTTGCCATGAATAGGAATACAATAAGTGATCACAGACTGATCACTTAGATCAACTTCTCCCATTTTCTTGTTATAATTTTTGAACGCTCAACAAGTAAATCATTGATTTTATGAAATTGAAAATCAAAAGTACTTCTCAATACTTACTTCGCACTTACTTCGCAATTAATTTGATGATACCTTTGACGATTGTAACGGACATTTCGACATTATATTCTCTCTAATATTTGTTGTTGCCCTAAAGCCCTTTTCGGTTAGAGTTTTCATCAAGTGCAGAGTAGATGTCTTACTTTTATGATTATATTATATAATTGTACATATAAAAACACAAATATACACCTACAAGTTTTATCTACTTCTCACTAGAAATTCAATAATTACTGTTGTACCT
Source organism: Nicrophorus vespilloides (assembly GCF_001412225.1). Classification (NCBI taxonomy): domain Eukaryota; kingdom Metazoa; phylum Arthropoda; class Insecta; order Coleoptera; family Silphidae; genus Nicrophorus; species Nicrophorus vespilloides. The sequence goes on from NW_017097767.1 coordinate 233,267, forward strand.
GCTTAGGTTTAATGGGTAAAAATGGGTTACTATGTCAATGTGAAGTTGACAAACCTGAAGATAAATATAATTTACAAAGACCTATTGGAAACGTATTTATAGTAATTAGTTGCGACTTAATTTCTTTAGAAGTATAATCTTAATGTTCAAAATAAGTACTGCAATATTTCGCATAGTGCGGTTATCAGTTTCACCAATATCTCTTACTGTTTGAATCCGGACTAATCGAGGACATATAAAAATAAATAGCAGAAATAAAAACTTGGCTGTTTCAAGTGCAAAAAACAATCATTTATGTATAATCAAATATTTTTTTGTACTAGTTCTTATATTTAATTTTTATTTTGCTGAATTACAATTCAGTTTGTATTGAAATTTTAAAACCGTACTTTAGTGATCAGTGTAAAGATCTAAGTGATACTGCTGTACTTTTTGTAATATTATAAAAAGTATATAATCTTTTTGAGAATCACAGCTTGTTTTGTAATATTATCTACTTAAGTTACTTGTGAAATAAATAATTTTAATCAAAATCCTATTAATAATTTCCGATTTGGAAAATCTCATTAGTTGAAATTTGTATTTCTTTAGCTAACGGTATTTTCATTATTAACGCTCGATAAAATATACATTTTAATGTGAAATATTGATGTTTTCAATTTATTATGTATAGTTGATTTTCATGAGAAGTTATTTATTACAAGTAAATATTTACTTTTTAACGTTATTTATTTTATATTTCCCAATTGCAGATTCGTCGAGGTCCTCAGGGTTAATGCGGCGAGAAATCGATGTTATTTTCTATTGTTGTGTTTAAACAAACATTTTGAATACTTCAATACTCAACAATAACATGCAACTGAAGTGCCAATTTTCAACATAAATGAATTGCACATTTAAAAAATTACATAATAAATATTCATATATTTATTTCAATACACATAATCATTTATATTTTTTTTATTATCAAGTTAATAATTATTATTCTTCAGATTAAAGATACAAATACAGGTATAAGTCGGCGGTTACGAACTCCCGGACTTACGAACAAAATTCTATAAGCTCTAACTTGTTACAAGGAGATATATAGTGATAAAAAATTAACTGTCCAAGCAAAACTTGATCATTTATTTAATAAAATATAATATTTTTAGAAAATATACCATCTGTTTTGTTGCATCTATTCTTTTGTCGTTTTTTATTAAATAATTGTGATGTCTACATTGAAAAATATTTGTAAGTATTTTGTTTATTGTAATCTATGTTTTCATATTTATGCAGTCAGTAGTACAGAATTTAACGTATATAAAAGTAAAAACCATGATAAAGTGTGGTAAGATAGGTACATTTTGAAATTTTTAAAATTCTCCCGATTTACCAACAAATTCGACTTACGAACAACCTTTTGGAACGACACTAAATTCGTAAGTTGGGGATACCTGTATAGTTATATAAATTTATTAATAAGAATTATTTTTGGTGACTTAAAACTAAATTGAACTTCAGAAAACTAAACCTGTACAAGATTAACCTATATTTGATCAAAACATAGTGTAAAAGTACAAATCTTAATATATTTTGTTCTATTTTTTTCTTAGCTATTAATATGTAAAATAGTTTAGGTTACAAGATATTAAGTTGGCTTATTACATCATATATAACTTAAATTAGGTTATCTCAATATCACTTAAATTTATACAATCTTAAAATATCTAGATTCATTTAATTTAAAATACTCAACACTAAAGCTCATTACCTACATATTAATTAGAAAAAATTCAAGTTCAAAATGTTAATTATAGCCACAAATTAATAATTTGTCATGAATAATATATTGTAAAATGCAATTGACAATAAAAAAAAGATTATTTCGATTGCACCACAGTTCATTACTTTTTTCCATCATTATTTTGTATTACATTCTGTCAACAATAGGAATAGTTTAATTGAATATTAATATTATTATTTTTGTTGTACGTTGTACAAAGAGTTTATGCGAAATATAATTATATATTCAATAAAATAAACTTTTATTGGCCAGAAACAGTGAAATCGAAATTACATCCAAAATACAAAAAAAAGCAGATAATTAAAATTAAAATGAAAGCAACTGGAAATATAGATTTTTTGATTGTGAACAACAATTAAATTTGTTTTTCAATGTTTGCAATAATTTTATTATATATAAATAAAACATTTTTTTACTGAAATATAATTTAAAATGTGATTCTCATGGTTCTATTTTTTAAATTTAACAGTAAAATTAAAAATTTTAAAAAACATTTTTATTTGTTAGGTTTCCCTTCTAAATGGCCATTGACCATGAGGTTCTTCAACCGAGAGGATTGTGTGAATGTATATAGTTTTACGACTTGTTTCTCCAACAAAGTAACTCTGTTTTACTAATGTAGCTTTATACTTATCTTGTAGATGGGAAAAGGTACTTACCTCAAGCATCACCCTCGTAATAACCGCTTCTGTATATTGCTTAACTTTCGAGAACTATCAAATTTATGACAGATGTCATTTGACATTGAAAATTTATAAGATTATGTCAACTTGATCAAATATATAATTTGAATTTATCAGAATCATTAAATACAAGTATTTGTTCAAATTAATAATAATTACCCAATAAATTCATTTTAATGAGACGCAATTCATGAACGAGAAAAGGATTCGCTGCATGTGCTTGATATTTCTCTTAATAAACTTTTCGAAATCACAATAAAATTTAGTATTAATTCACAAGAGAACAGAAATGTGATGGTATTAACGAATTCTGTTCTGTTGGTTTTCGGCTTTGGAAAGAATCCTGCGGTGATGCAGTCAGCATCGTTACGAGATTGGCACGGTGTGTAGATATAAAAAAATAAATAAACATACACACGTAACGTATTTTCAGTTACGGCTATTGGGACTACCGAAAGGTATAAAATCGTGAATTTATCCGTGCAAAACGGCGCTCGTGACGAAAAAAAAAAATAAAAATAAAAAAAGGATCGGCTGTAAAATTAGCTTAATGAAATTCTTGAAACATTTTATACGAATTTTAATGATGCTTTCAACATACTGGGCAATAAGATAAATGTCAGAGGAGCGAGCGAAGGCAATAATGAGCCGTTTTGCAGAATGGAGCCATAAATTGTTTTGCGCTAATGAAGACTTATATACGTTAAGGATCAACAACGACGGCGAAGGAACGAATTTTCAAAAGAAAAGTAAAACAATGGTTAGGAATTCTGGAGCGCGGTTTGCGAAATTGAGGATAATTTACGACGGGCGTAAAGATAAAAATTAATTTTTGCTTTTGATCCTTTGAGCTTTTCGGATGAGAAGTGCAGAGAGGTGATTAGGGTTTGCCGGTTCTTAAAAAAAAACATAAATTTTAAAAACTTGAAAACCGGTAATTAATATTTAATAAACCGGTTTCTCATAACAAAAAAATATTTTTACTTAATAATTGTGACTTGAAAACGCTCTGGACCTAAGTGTAAAGAACGTTTTATAGTTATAATTTTTGTAGATCCAAAATACAAAAATAAACTTAAAAAATTTCAAGTATATATGCATATTGGTTATTTTATAAAAAATCGTTAACCGGTGTAAATTTATTCATTTAAAATACTTTTATACAAAAAACCGGTTTTGTCCAAAGTTGTTCTGTTTTTGTATAAACCTCTAGAGGTGATAATCACAAAGGATGAGTTTGATGATGATGATCATGAGGAGAAGGAGAAGGAGACGTGGACTTTTATAGCGATCCTCCACTTGGTCTCGTCCAAGGATATAAATATTCGCGTGTATATTTATATTGTGCACAGAATAAATTATATTCGCGTCGCAGTTGACACCGACGATAAATTCCTGAATTCCGAGAGTGTCGGATCAAAAATAATCGGAACGAACCAGTTTTTATTAAATTCTTCTTCTGATTGCTTCGGATTCAATCACCAGAAGGTTGAAATTAACCGCCCGTCCCATTCTTTGCCACTTACCTCTTACGTGCTAATTGTATCATCACATAGAATCCAATTTTAATAACAGTCATTTCGCAATTTTCGTAAAACCGTTCGTGCAGTTTGATTGAAGCTCACGTTTCACACTGCGATCTCAAGCGCAACTCGACGATCCAGGCAAATGGTTAATTGATTTTGCACAATATCGCTTAAATTTCACATTTTCGAAATCGACTCGTCAGTTAAGTTATTCAATAACCTATTCAAAGTGCTCTTCAGACTTACAGGTCAATCAACTTTCGCAAGAAAATCTCATATTTAATATACATGTTTTCTGTGATTGACGTACTATATACTCAATAGCTATCCACACAATAGATTTTGAGATTTTTGTTATACAATGTGTGACTTCCAATCAGATAACTAATGGCATCAAATAATCTATAGAACGTTTTTGTCATGAGGAAATATGGATCATCATTTGAAAGAACTCTAAAAACGATCATATTGAAGCTCAACTAAAGCCTAAAAATAAAAGTATAGCTTATTGAGAACATTTATATTTCTATTTTCAATAATTATTTGATTTTGGAACAAATAAATTGATTTATTTTTTTTTATAGCATAAACTTGCAATTTACTATAAAGTTTTAAAGTGGTAATTTAAAAAATCTATACATTATAAAAAATACATTTTGTTTATATTTTATGTATTATTTCTTCTATGTCTAATGTTAAACTTTATACAAAATATGTGTATATAAAATCGATAATCGAGGTAAATGAGCGTGTTTACACGAATAATGTATTATTGACCATTGTTTTGTAATTTAATATTCCAAACTAGAATATTTGTTTTTAGTTTTATACTTACTTTATTACTCATGTTATGAGCGTATCAAATTTATGTCGTTAAAAAAAACAATTTTCAACAAAACCAATATGAGAATATAAATATTGAAATTTATAGTATATTTTAATTTAATATATATTTTCTCAGATCCATAAATATCTTCAATTAATGATTATATTACAATTATTATTATTTTGATATACATTTTTTATAGTTTTAAATATTACAAAGTAATGTCTTAATAAAGTTGTATAAGATAAGAAATGTTCTTTTATTTTTTAAATGTGATAACACTTAAATTCTACATTTCTTACATTTCATTGTTTTTTGATTCGTACTAAAAAAATTTCCAAACAGTATTTATTTTTATTTTTTATTCATTAGTTTACTAACAAAAAATATTTTTTAACAATAATATTCGAACTTTTTCAAATCTGAATTTCTATTATACACGAATGTTAAAAATCAATATCTTATAATTGTAATTTTAATTGTATAAACATACTAAAAAATAAGATGAATATATTATTTCATATACTTTTTTTTAAAGTTTTGAGTATAAATGTATTCTGTACAGTATGTTATGACGCTGTATACAACTTTAATTCTTTTTAGTGTAGCGACTTGCAGTTTTACATGTAATATATTTGAATACGCTACTGTATGAATTTATTCCTGTAATTTAAACTTGTTAGCAATTATATGAATATGCATTTTTTTAAATGAATACAAGGATATGTTTTACGTATGAGAGCATATTTGCATCACATACCATAACACATTTTCGAGTATTACAAAAGAAATTAAAGCCTGTATTTAATTATTTAAATATTTATTAAATTGTGCATTAATTTGTTTATTTGTTAATTATGCAGAATTATTTTCTTTTATATTTTATAATTTATCCCTTTTATCTGGTCTAGAAATAATATATTTTTTTCTAATAATGGTTTTTCTATTTACATGTTACTTATCAAGTACTGTTCATTTGACTCCTTGCTTAACTATCTTATATTTTCATACATGTATGAACATGTGTTTGGAGAAGATCAGTTATATATACACCTTATGTGTAATATAAGTAGTAATTTTTGAACGGTAAAATAGTTTCAAATAATTTTACTATTTTTTACTTTAACATATTGGTTAAACATTATGACCAAAGGTCTTTCCGCCTAATTTTCCTAAAAATAAGTAAATCTTGTAATATTATCTGATATTAATTAAAGCATGTAATTCAAGATGTTAATTACTCCTCCAATTATTTTGTTATTCCAGCAAATCCAAGTTGCTACAAACCGCAGGGAATTCAATCTCGATGTTTGTTTTTGGTTAACTTCCAAATTGCACGCTCCTTGGGCGCTCACCGCCTTGTAAGCATTCGACCTATTGATTCCACCAAGAACACAAAAAAAAATCACCAGCATCATCAGCTTATCCCGTACCAATTAATAAACGTTCAAATAGACTTCCCCATTTCGATCATCCAGTAAAATCAGTATTGTTATTGGAGAAAATATGCAATTCCTTCTATAACCTAAGGTAACGATCGAGCGATTCCACAAATAACGTGTTTTATTTATTTCATTTCTCTCAAATAATATTTATCATTTATTTTTTAAACTCATTTTCAAACGGAAAATCATGTAATTTTCCACGGGAATCGTTTCGCATTAAATACCACTGTTTAAATATTTATTTTGTTTTCTTTTTTGGGCGCCGCGGGATTTGCAGGGAATTGGGGTAGAGGCACTGGGTGTTTGTTTTAATTTAACGTTTGGCTGCAGTTTTAAGTTTTTGCTGGTAAAATTTATTCGTTTCGCATAAACGAGCTGAATGTGTAATAAGGAAGGAAGAATCCAGCGTCCCGTGGAATAATTGGTGCATTTAAATTGTCTCGATTGCATAGAGAAAACAAACAAATAAACAAACAAACAAAGAAGAGAACGGATAAATAAACGCGAAATACGATGGTAGTTGCATTGGTAGCTCTCCTACTCTTCATCTTCTCTTGTTGTTCTTCCTCATCCAAACGGGGAACAAATGTAGCTCTCTTCGTCCTATTCATCATCTCAGCCTTCTCTTGTTGTTGCGTTCTTCGTCGTTTAAACAGGGAACAAATACAAACAAGACCAATGAGAACGGATCCATTCGGACCTCGGAGGTAGGAAAAATGTAAAGGTAGGTAATTGCTGCTGCTGCAGATGCAATCACCTGAGTTATTGAACTTGGAAGATTATTAGTTATTGGTCCTATCTATCACAGTAGCTCGAGGTGCGCAACAATGGATAAACCTGCTGCAACCGACCGCAGCTCCGACAGCATTCCAGCTTTGCCCAAAGACACCAAATATAATTACAATCTGCGTTCGAGTTTGTTTATTTCGTTTACGTTTATTTGCATGTAATTGCACTCTATTTAAACAAAACTAAATACCCCGCATTCCGAGCTACACGATTTGCACTTCCTTGTTTCTTCGTCACTATTCTCTGTTCTCTCTCTCCATTATTATTATTATTGCAATAACTCCTACTGTTTTCTCTGCACCATACATTTATAGGCATTTGATATTCAAACAACAATCGCAATAAATAACTCGCTTTAATTTTAATGGTACTTTCATACATACGTTTCATTATTGCTTAGATTTATCTTAACTTGCCTATATACTTTGTTACTTTAAAATAAGCATGTATGAAAATTAATTGTACTTAATAGATTTTTTAGTTACTTCAACTATAAGTATTGATCACCAATGTTTTAAGAAAATATTTTTTAATCAAATTAAAAGTTTAAGTTTAAACAAACTTAAAAATAAAATTATTAAAAAAACTTATTACTTATAAAAACAAAGTTGTTTTTATATATAAAAAAAATAGAATTAATATAATTTGTAATAAATTAAATATTTCATGAAAATGTTCATTATACAGATTTTATTTGAGTTTATCTAGAACTTAGTCCAATATTAAAACAAAGACTCCTTTTATTAAAAATTAATGAACTTAATAAAAAGTGACATAGCTATATCAATATATAGTAATACCTCGCTTAGTGATACTACTCACTATTGGAAACCGGACTAATCGAGGTCTTCAAAACCATATAAAAATACTTGATTATAGAGGAAGAAGTAAAAAATAATTTTGTTTACTAATTTTTATTTTGCTCAATTCAAATTTAGTTTGTTTTAGTTTTTATAAAATTTTCAAACTGTAATATAGCGAATCCGCACTAATCGAAGCCGAATCTAGCAAGGTATTGGTGTATATTGAGATATTGCTGATAAAATGTTTATGAAACTTTTGAATTGGTTTATTTTTGTATGGTTTACACGAGTATTCACTTTTTTACCAAATCAAAATAAAAATGAAATTTACTACTATCTCTGAAATGAAGATAATTTCGACTACATGTGAGATTTTAATAATGAATACTTTAACATTGCTTTTAAAGAGTATTGATGAACCTACGATGAAATAAATTGGTGTACATGTTGTGAAGTAATCGAATTTTCTGTGCTATACATTTCAAGCATACATAAACCCTCCTAAAATTAAATGTTCGGGACAATGCATTGAAATGCAATTAGAATGGTAATTGCTGGTTAAACATCCAAATATTTAATCTTATTTGGATGTTGGCCTATGCGCCACCCCTGTCTGTTTGAACGGATCAAGTGGAATAACGAACGCCGTTTCCGCTTTGTTCTTTTAATTTGGACGGTCCTCGGGCTAGACCAGAGAGTGAATCTCAATCTGTTGTCTTTGATCTCCTCTGCAAGAGGCCCTCCCGTCCTCTGGCATTGACATAGCATTGATTAGAATAGAATTCAGGAAAAGAAAAGATGAAACAGACGACGGCCTACGTACGTTCCATTCTGCTCCTCCACCACAAAACGAAAGGAAAACCACTCACAGATCCAAAATAGATCATAAATTAGTCCCACTAGATTAATTTGCCCCGAGCAACAAAAAACAGTGAACAGAGAGAAATACAGGAATCGTATTTCTTTCAGTTTGAAGTGAAGTAACGTTAAAAAAATAGAAGGAGAAAGAAAAACGTTTGGGTACAAAGGGATCAGTTAAAAATAAATCTTGTTTTTCTTTTTAAATTTCGGAAGTAAATTGCTTTTTGGGGTTGATTTTCTTCTGTTCATTTATTTAATTAAAAATTTTAATTACAAACACTTACTTTTCATAACCATGAACTCAATAAAGACAGAAACATTTAAATATTATGAACTAAAGGTTAATTTATATTTAAATATATACATACAAGATAAGGTTAATAAAGAAAGATCTTTTGAAGTAGTTTTAACGTCAAGTAATTTAATTTTGCAACTCATAATAATTGAATATTCCCATAAATAACCATGGAATTTCAGAAAAAATGGATCAAAGTATCAATAACTATACTTCTTCTATAGACAATAGATAAAAGACAAATCTAAATAATAGGTCAAATTATTTTACTTTTTACATTATAACCATTATATAAATAAACTGAAAATGCCATAATTTACATGACATTATTAATATTGGATAGAATTATTATATTTCATAAGAAAATTAGAGTTTTTTTATATTATTGTAATAACGAATTTGAAAGAACAAATAAAATATACTTTCTATTATATACTTTCAATATAATTATATTGAGATATTAATTTCAATCTAAAAGTAATGTGGAATTCTCCTACAAAAGGTGTACAAATTCTTGCAAAATATCAAGGAATATTATTATAACAATGAATTTAGAGGTATTAGAAAGTACGAATTTTTGGTTAGGCGATCTATTGTTTCTATTAAAATTTATTATTCGGTTGTTCATCATATTACTGGTATAATTAAGTAATAAAATAAATTTATTTCTTTATTATTATTACAAACATTATCATTTTTTTTTCCTTAAAGGTGCGTCGCGGAGGAGTGAAAAGAGTACAAAGTATAATCACCAACATATAGCAAAAGAACAGAGAGAGAAAACGAAAAAATATTTGTGTGTGTGTGTACGGAAAATAATGATAATCGTGTAGTGAGGAGAGGGCTTCAGTTCGTAGATATCGGAATAAAATTAATAGGAGCGAGGCCTTCGGGCCAGGATATTTACAACTAAACCAGATACGGGTTTTCTCTTTTCTGCTTTGCCCGAATGGTTATAATAATTTGTTGCTCTCCCAGCATTTTTTATTTTCCTGATCGATACAATCTACCGTTCCGGTACAGTTATAATTAAAATGAATTTCACATACCGAAATCGAAGAAAAAAATGTTATCGATAATAGTTTAGAAATAATTTGTAAACAATTTCCACTCCTATATAATTCAATAAAAAAATTCGTAGATTATATAATTATTTTCATGTATGAATTGAAATATTTTGATTTATTAAGTACATATTTTTGAATATGTTTCACTATACGATTATTTCACTATACGAGTAAAAATTCGAAAATTTTGGAACGGATTAAACTCGTTAAGCGAGGTTCCACCGTATATGTAATTTGTAATCGGTTTTGCCAATATTCCAAGCTTTTTAAACCGGACTAAGCGAGTTACTAAACACATAAATACTTCATATAGTGCGGTTAAACGATTTTGGAAATAAATCTATTTATTTTGAAATTTTCAAACCGTTCTATTGTGAATCTGCACTGATTGAAGCCACACTATGCATTTTTTTAACAGAATCAAATTTTCAAACAAATTATATTTTAATTGAGCAAAATAAAAAGTAATTAGGACACAAAACTATTTTTTTCTAAATAATTGACAGTTTTTTCCCACTATACCAGGAGTTTCTAACCAATGTCTCGCAGGCCAACACCGTTGTAGTTATGGATCAAGTTTACTAGTAGAAATTTACTAGTAGGAAATCTATTAAATGGGACAGCCGCTTATTAGTGACAAATCCTAAAGAATGGAAACAAAACCGAGCAACTAACAAATGGAAATGGAACTTCGGATAATTTGTCCAGCCGCTATTCCTGTGTCCCGATTAAACGGAATCGACTGTATTTAATTTTGGAGAATGTTTTGGCCTTTTGAACTTTGTAGAGGAATCAGTGTGGCCATTATGGTAAAAAGTTTGAAGATCCCTACTCTATACAGACAAGTCCGATTATTGTAAAAAAAACTATTATCCGCACTATTCGAGGTATTGCTGTATTTATAATAGCAAATAAATAAATGTATATTCGCTTTAATCATCCGTTTTTGTAATCAGTTTACATACATATATTGAAATATAAAAATAATAGTAAATGTAAACATATCTGCAAAGCCGTTATTGATGTTCGTAAGTTATTTTAGCAAAGAAACGTATTGTGTACTTGTCCTACTTTATTTTGCGTGCAATGTTTATCTTTCGTTAGTTCTGACAAGTTTCAGAATTACATGTTTAACAAACAAGTATGTTTTAATAAGATTATTTTGTTGAAGCAAAAACACATCGAATAATCACATGATTCGAGCCAAGATCCGAACGTATTGCAACTGGATAATCCTGGAAACAAATTGATTAGATTTATTAAAGTGGCGCACATCCATTAAAACGAACTACGCATTTACAGATTACACTAAAAATTGCTTTAATTGTCTAATTTCTCGAAAAATATTATAGATTACAATTCCAATAATTTCTTTATTTTTTTGTTTTCTATATACCAATTATCAATTTTACATAACAATTTTAATGTGAATTCTTGGAATTTATGTGACCTAATTTTCTTATTAACTCGTTTATGAAGATACAAAGCAATAAACACTCGATTTGATACAATAAACATTGAAAATATTCTACACAAGCATTAAATAGATAAAATAATATATGTAGGAATTATAAGCTAATCGACCTGAATAAACTGGAATGACTTGATGGATAAATGTAAAAGAATTTATTATTATTTACCTTTTGATCAAAGACGTTTGTTACAAAAGCATAATCCTTGCATAAACATACTTGTTATCTACCCTTATTTCTCGAATAAGAATCAAATATTGCTTAGATAACGAACCCCTTATATTTGATATACTTTTTTTTTCTACAAATGATAACGTGCTTTTTTCAACCGTGAAATGCGTTTATCAATGGATAAAACATATTTTAAAATAAGAAAAAAAAAAACGTAAAATATTGGAAATCATATCTAAATCATAGTTTAATATACGTAATATAATGTATTTTTTTTAGTATTAAAATCATTAATCATACTACAAAATTACGTTGATTTGTAGTAGAAGAATCATTGATATGTTTGTCCATAATTGTTTAAAATAATATTTATTTAATAGAGCACGATTGTTGAATATGATTTATTATATATTAAAATTATTGAGTCTATATCGAAATTCCGACAACCGAAACAGCATCAATCGAAATCCCGACTGTATCAAAATCGCGATTATATCAAAATCCCGACAACCATAACAATTTAAAAATGTTATTATAGAATTTTTTGATATAGTCGGTATAGCCGATTTTGGTTATCGGGATTTTGATACAGTCGGGATTTTGATACAGTCGGGATTTTGAACGTCGCGATTTTGATTGTCGGGATTTCGATTGCCACCGAAAAATATTGACTTACATCAATTTTTAATTCTGATAGTGATAGAAGTTCGTTTTTCAATGGATGAAACATGAAATAACATAAGAAGCTTGGAAAACCTATGATCAATAATCGTTTGCAGCAGTTAACTTTTTTGTTTCATTATTATTATAGTATGGAAATATTAAATTATGCTAAATTGTTGCAATAAATATTATTGTAATATAAATTGTTGCGTTATTTTCATAAATTTTAGTTTATTATTTGAAATTGTTATAATTTTTGACTTCAAAGTATTGAATTTTGATGAAAAGCTTGTCTTTCTATCATTTTTCATTGTTTTATTTCATTATTCTAAGTATAAATAAATTATAGTTTGCATTTTTAATAAATAAATAAAGTTTCTTCTTTAAAAATCAATACTTTAGTTGAAAAAAGCAAACATCTGCACAAAACAAAACAATTTCAGACTTAAATTCAGCAAACTGTACTACAGTGCATTGTCTGCTAGAAAGTCAGATGCTTGGATAACAAAGCACTTTTTATATACAAAGCAATTCTTAAAGTGTGGTTATGTTAAATACAAAAGCAACTGAAAAACTGAAATATGTCAGGCATAACAATCCATACCGGTGTGATATTACAATGGTTGTACTCGACCTAACCGAACTACCTGAAAATGAAGACAACTTAAAAAATTGAAATTTTACAAAACGTGCGAAGCAAAACGATTTAAAGAATCAACATCGTAGATTTAATAGTAATTAAGGAATTAGAATGAAATTTATATTTGTAAATTAATTAATTTACAATTTCATAAACAAAATTACTTTATATTTCACACCACATAAAAAGTGTTAATGTGTATTTATTGAGTTTTAAATAACAATTAATGAATGAAGTTTATTGCTTATTTTAAGATTTTTTTGAAATTTATTTGGAAACTAAAACATATTTAAATTAATTAATTTACAATTTCATAAACAAAATTACTTTATATTTCACATAACATAAAAAAGTGTTAATGTGTATTTGTTGAGTTTTAAATAACAATTAATGAATGAAGTTTATTGCTTATTTTAAGATTTTTTTGAAATTTATTTGGAAACTAAAGCATATTTACGTTCAATACATATATAGAAAAAAAATCATCTATAAATTTAATAATTGGTGGTAACTAATGATTTTAATTAACTCTTTATATAAATGTGTTGATTGTTTTTTTTTATATTAATTACAAAAAAGAAAATAAGAAGAAAAGAAGATAATAAGAAAATAAAAATAAATTACTGCAAAGGTCTAACAACCATAGGTATTTCTGCCTTGGAAATTTTTAGTTTATGTAACACAAATTTGAAATAAAATGGATTTTTTTTTGTTAATTACTTCAATTAAGATTACTATATGTTTCATATAATAAAAAAAGTGAATTAAAATATTAATTAATATTCAAAGAATGTACCTAGTTATAAGAATTATATAGAGATTATTTTCGAACTTAATAAATATATGAAATATGGTTCACTTTCAAAAATTACTTAAAAACAAAATCCAGTACACTTTTACTTTATGTAAGAATTTCTCGAAAGTTTACTTAACGCAATGTAATATGCAAATCTCCATTTAAAATGTAAATAATGTTCGGTTAAAGCTCTCCCAAACGAATATTAACATAATACCACAAAAATGGTTTAATTTAGTTTTCACGAAAGACCAGGAGGTCCCATCGGGACGTTCACATCTCGTCGTTTCTTCATTCTCGTTCTTCCCATCAGCAAATTACTTCTTCTTTCATCCGATTCTCTCTCTCTCTCTCTCTACCTCTTTCTCTGTCTATTCTCGTCGGTATTTGAAATTATTTAAAAGCGTGCCGGATTTAATTGTGGAAAATGAAAGTGAACTCACGACTCTGAGATCCGCGCGATTGCGCTCTGCTACCGATTTACTTTATTTGCACTTAAATTGCTCACTAATCAGATCAAAAAATCCCATTGTGGCTTGCACAAAAACCAATTAAAAGAATAAAAAAAGGGGAGAACGAATCCGGTTGCTCTGGTTCTCGGTTCTTCGCCCTTAAATGCAATTGCGAAAGACCTTGTAGCAATCGTTGCTGCACGTTTCCAATGGATGGAGGAAAAGGGCTACTGCATTCATAATGCATTCGGGTCATTAATGTTTAATTGTGTTCCAGTGAAAACTCGTAAAGATCGTCTGGGAAACGGTGGTTCTCTTGAGCAACGTATCCGTCGCATTCTGCGCACACGTGAACAGAAAATTAACAAATACTTTTTACGTATTCTAATTCCGGAGGCGACAAATTTCCAATTTGTCAAAAGGAAAGAAACGGAATGCGATGAAGTTATTCGTTGTTTTTTTTTCTTATTCTTTTGGTGGTTTTTCTGAGAGGAAATTGGCCCGAAAGTCCCGAAGTAACTCGTGAGTTTACAGACAGTGGAAAAAACGCAAACAATGCGAGGGAACAAGTTTTGAGGAAACTTAAAATCCAATACAGCGCTTTTAACTTATTTCCGACAAAACCCACATATCGAATTATTTCCTTTTATTGATTTACGAACTTGTCATCTGGACTATCTTTTATTTTTCTTTCTAAATTTCGTTCTACACAGAAATTCCATTCAACCAACACAGATTTCTTTCATTCTCCGCATCTGCTGTTTTTAATACTACAAAACAAAAATATACAGCAATACCGCGGCGCATAGTGCGGGGTATTTCAAAACAAACTAAATTTTAAATGGCAAAATAAAAGTTTTATAAGTCATTTTTTTTTGTTCCCTCTTTAATGCAGATTATTGTTTCATGTATTAAGTTTCTCGATTAGTACGGAACATTTGCTGTGTAAGCAATACTTTTCATTACATGTTTATAAATTAATAGCATTATATAACTGCATTATTCATAATTAATTATTATCTCCTATTTAAATATTTAAAATTACGTTTTTATGTACTTTTATTCTACTTAAACAAAGTGTTCTTTCTTAATGTTTAATTTTATAATTTTTGTCCCTAAATTTCGTTGTACACGGAAATTATTTCAACCAACAGAGGTTCCTTTCATTCCCAGCATCTGCCTTTTCTAATACAACAAAACTTTACATTATTTTAAACACAATACAAAAAATATGATTACATAAATTGCATTATGTAAGAGCATTATTCATAATTAATAGTTTACTTTATTTCTCTCTAAATTTCGTTGTTCACAAAAAAAGATCATTGACACGTTTTTTTAATTCCCTGAATTTATAGTATCTAACAACAATTAATTATTTTAATTAACATACAAAAACAAACAGTTATATTAATTGAATTATATAATAGAATCATTCATTAATAATTATTAACGTTTATTTAAATATTTACAATAGCTATTCGCGGTTTTTTAGAATTAAACAAAGAGTTCATTATTAATGCAGACAATGTGTAAACATTCTATTAATATTAATAACTAATTTCAATTGAATTATAAATTGTTTTCAATTATTTCAGTAATCAATAATTTATATTATTTAAATTATTATTGTGATTTCCATTAGTAAATTAATATTAATTATATGAATATAATAATTTAGTTACAAAGAGTAACTATGATTCGTAAATATGATTGAAGTAAAAGACGACTCATGGAAAATATCTAATACGTAAATAGATAATTATGTATACAGGTATCCCTCGACTTACGAACTAGTTTCGTTCCAAAGGGTTGTTCGTAGGTCGGGGGAATTTAAAAAATTTCAAAATATATTTATCTTGGTTTTTACATTTATATATGTTAAATTCCGTATTACATTGAAATAAACAAAATACTTACTTACATAACAATTATTTAATGTAAAACAGAAAGTGCATATTCCAAAAATATTATATTTTATTAAAGAAATTATCAATTTTTGTTCGGACAGAGCTTTTGGAATTTTGTGCTTAAGTCCGGGAATTCGTAAGTCGGAAGTTCTTATTAATATTCCGGATACCTGTATTAATATTTCTTGTAATAATTCATAATACTTAATTATCAGATAAATAATTTTATTTATTTGCAAAAGTTCATTAATTAGAATTTGGTTCGTATTAATAAATTGACAGATATAAATTATGACTTGTAATAGGTTAATAAATAAGACGTAAAATAGAAGAAGAAAAAGAGATAGTGCAGATAATAAAGTAATTTATAATATTCACATCCTACGCATTGGACAAAGTGTAACATATAGACCTTATTTATTTAATAAAAACCTTAAGTCATAAATCTTTAGCAGATTATAAAATCACACCTGCTAGATACAACATTTAATGTAAAAAATCGTGAAATATTAAGAGGCTTGTATCTAATTATAATTCAATAAGTCTACTTAATATCAAGTTAATAATAATTTAACAAGTTTAATGTAAAACTGTAATAATATAAGCTATACACACAAAGTATGTTTTAATAATTAACATACTTTTAATTAAATTAATTTTAAATTAATTAACAATAAAATTAAAATAATATAAAAAAAGATAAAATAATTTATAGGTTCAGGACTTTCTTCAACCATGTGAAAATACATTATAAATTGGGTTAGTGACAAGTTTATTATAGAATGTTTCGTTTCTATTCAAGATATTGATAATTCATCAATTAATCCAAATATTTTTTTAAAGAATTATGGAGATTATTTTCTTTTAAAGTAAAATTAATGTCTATTTAAAGATAATATTGTCACGCCACTAAAATAATGTTATAAGATATTTTATATAATTTACGATAAGTTTTGAACTTTTCAGAACACATGAAGAGATGAAAGATTTAGGAGTGAAAGTGTTTTCTTGAATGAAACTAAGATTTTTCAGAGAAATTGAAAATGTTGGGATATTTCTACATTACTTATTATTTACATTATTTACTTATTATTATTTTACATTTCTATTAGTACATTATAATAAATAAATCATATTAATTTATTTGCCTGCTTAAAAGTAACGTAAGGACTAAAGGATCGTCTGTTTTATATGGTAGATTTACCGAAGTTAGAAAAAGTTAACTATCACCTATCATTTCTTGTTTAACTTTTATAAGCTATGTAACTTTTTTTCACATAATATTTCTATAATTTTGCTTGAATTTCAATGAAAATTTTATAATATTTTAAAATTCAAACTGAGTTTTACTTTGGATCAAAGGCTATTTTTTCTACTTGAAACTCTCGTTAAATTTCTCGATATTTATCGGTATAAAAGACATTTTATTATTTACAGTGTACCTTTGAATCCAAACGTCGGTCATAAAAACAAATGATTTACATTGAAAGAATGCTCAAGCAAACACAACAACAAGCAACAAAAATGAAAAGAAATTGAAAGAATGAGTAAGCGTATTTATATATTAAATAAGAATAATATTATAATATTAGGGCTTCTGAAGATTCCTACGCGTCCATTGTAAGACACAGTTTTATATATGTTTATGTCACACATTTGTCAACTTTACATAAAAGGCGGTGTCCAATGTCGTCCCTTTTCTCTTCCACGGTCCGTGTATCCTTCGGTCCTCCGGACGAGGATCGGGTCCGTATTTATATACGATACTTTTTTCTTTCCTTTTCTTCCTTTCATCTCTGGGCCAGTTATGAATGAAAAACTCATCGAATTCTTACCCACACACGTCTATACACACTTTTCATATTCTTCCAGAACTGCCCATAATTCACGCTCGAAATCGCCCATTTATTTATACAAGTGGTCTTACTGCTGCATACCGTTTTCATATGAATAAACACACACATAACATTCAACATTTTATATATATTTTTTTTACCACATTCATTCTTTTCTTGGAAAACCCAGCAATAATTCATTCTGTATTAAATAATAACACATTTATTGAAATTAATTAAAATACACAATTAATTAAATTATAACGTATTATTGTAAAATTTATTATGTAAAATTGAATTACCGTATGTTAATGAAAGCATAAAGTAGAACAAAAACAAATATATTTTCAATACATTATAATTAAGTAAATTATTAACATAATGAGAAGCAAAAACTAATAACAAATAGAAATGTTCCAAAAATTTTGATATTTTTTTTATTAATTATTGAACAAAATAATTCTTTTAATTAAGAAATTTTAAGAAAAATAGTATTTTTTTGTTAATATTTCTTTATATATAAAATACTATAGCTGTAGTAGAGGTCTTGAAATAAATTAGAACTTCGGTTCACGAATAACTCGGTTTTGAATCAGGTTTTTCATTGCAGTTTACATTTTATCTATTTTCAGTTTTTTTTTAAATTCTATGATTCTTATTAAATTCTTTAAGCTTTTCCAATATATTTGTATACAAATTAATTCATGCATAAAAATAATTTCGGTTTTCGAATAGTTCGATTTTCAACAGCCATTAGAAATACATTATGTTTAAAAATCGAGATTCTATGGGATAGTAAAAAAAAATATTATCAATAAAGATGAGTCGGTATTTGACAAAGGCCTTTTCCTGCCGAAAAACTCCCATTTCCTAAATCCCCAATATTTGCGTAGCTTTCGAACAAAAAAAATAAACATTAATCATTGCGACCGGGATTTTAGGTGATAAGTAAACAAACGATGTCCATAAGTCATTCGATTTCCTCTTTCGTCTCCCCGAGCTGATGTGTTTTTATTTCGTTCGGATTATTTGTACAAGTGCGAGTGTGAATATGCATGAGAGAATGGACGGAACAAAACTGGGAGGAGAGTAGTTAGTCAGTCGTCCATTAAATATCTCTTTCGGACATGGGCAATTTTCAAAATGACGGTTTTTAGTCGGTGGATAGTGTCGGTTTGTGTGGTCCTGCGTTCGTGTCAGAGCTTAATTATAATTAAAGTTTATTATTAAGTTTCGGGCGTCCCGAAATGAAGAAACTTTTGATTGACAAGGGAATTTAAATGAGCTGAAAAAGGTGGAGGTGAACGAAGAGGAAAATAAACAACAACAAAAATAAGAAAAGCGCAGGATGATGGAAATGTTAATTATTCATTAGGAGCCTTTCGCTTTGATTACAGCCTCCAGCTATTAAACACTTAATTTTAGATTTTATGTTTAGCAATTACTTTAATTTGTTAATTGAATACTTAATTAGGAATGAATGTTATTTAATTCTATTTTTTGAATGCTTGTATTGAATAAAACATTATATAAGACGCCGGGAGGCATACATCAGTTACTTGACGTTTGACAGCTTAGAAAAGTTAACTAAGGAAAATACATATTTTATTAAAAACAAAATTATCAAAAATTTTCATGGAAAAAAATAATAATTTAAAAGAAAATTTCTGAAGATGATGAATCGAAATTTTAAAATATTAATAAATAGCAGACATTTCAACATCTTTCAGATGGTTACAAAATAATTGGTGTGTCCTGTCCATAAATTTAATTTGTTGAAGTTTTGGCATTCCTAATTTTATTAGCTAATATGTTTTGAAGTGTTTCGAATCCTGTAATTAAGACAAATATGGGAATGTGCTAATTTCGCTTGGTATAGTATAACATCCAAGAAATTCGACTAATTAAGAACAGATTTTTCAGCGGAATGTGGTCGAAATCACAGGGCCATCAACACTACTCGGTAACACCTATGCACGTCCTTGCAGCGTTTTGTAGTAAAACGTGTAATTTCAATAAATCTTCGAGTAATTTCTTATGTATTATGTATAGCCATATATACAAATTAAACGATAATTTTATGTAGGAAAGGAGTATTGGAAAACCAGAAAAAAAATCACTTCGAACTTCTTTTTTTTCGTCTGTCCTCTCGTTTCGATTTAAAATTATGGGGTGATTGATGTAAGTGGTTGAAGTGTAATGTGTGCGATGCGCTCCGCATAAATAATGTTAGTTAAGGATTAGGATAAGAGGAGCGGAGAAGAGATGAGCAGGACACCTACACGACGACAAGACGGCTTCGGTGTCAATTTACATGCTTTCCTCTCCTCTCAGTTCTCATCATCATCGCTCCAATTTATGGAGCGTTGCATAATGTATGCAAAACGATCTCCGGCGCCTTTTGAGTGCCTCTTTCCAAAAGCAACATAAAGAACGCAGAAGTAGCAGAAGATGAAAACGAAGACTGGGAGAAAGGGGAAAAAAGGGACAGAAACATGAGGATGCTAATACCACTCGTCGGGGGTGTGCTGATTGATACAACCAATTTAATCCTTTTATTCAAAGTTATAAACAACCCATTTTGCGTTACCCCACCAAAAATAACACATACTATGCAAATTAATACGAAAAACAGCCATTCTTCGAGTTTGCTCTTCCCGTTTGTTTTTTTTTCAAACAACACGAACTTTTTTTTTGCTGTTTTCTCCATCCCTGAAACGCATTTCCATTTTATGTTATGGTGGCCTCTTTGTGCGAGGGACAGAATAAAGTGAACCCGAGATTAAAGGAATTCACAAGTTTATTTTTGTCCTACTTCATTACACCAAAGATTCCAAAATAACAACAGCAATCTCATAAAAAGTTACTGCACCTTTACATTTTTTTTATATTCTATAAATATCCGCATAAAAATTGTGTATATAATAGTAAAAACCTACATTTTCATATAATAAGAATTATGAAAAAACAAAAATGTATCAATTGCTGCAAAGTGTTATTGACTATCTGCTCTCTTGCAGATATTTAATATCAATAAATATTATAATAATTATAAACAGAAAAACTAAGAAATTTATAACCGTTCGATAGTTTAAAACTACTTTATCATTATTCATCAGAGACGGCAGCAAAAAGACGGTAATAGATTGGGACAAGATCACGATCCTGGAAGCCTCTGAACCTCGTCGGTGCGCTCAATAATTCACTGCATCTTCAGCATGCTATCATCGAAATATCTTTTTAATAAACGATGCTTCTCTCCTCTAGCATTTTACACCTAAAGAATGAACCACTTACGAAAAACTTATCGCTTTCGATGAAAGTAGCCACTTTACTGCAACATCGCACGCTCCTATCAGCAGAAGCTGTCGATTGGGATTGGGATGGTTGCACATGCGAGAGCAGAACCAGACCAGTTACCAAACCACGTGGAAAACTTGGAAATCGACAGCTCATATTCGTTTGAAGGAGCGAAAGAGGATGTGAGTGAAGAGGCAGAGGGAAAAGGCAGTAAGAACAAACACAATGTTACTGTGTGTCAACGAGATGGTTAATCGTGCGAGAGAGTGTTTTCAACGGCGGATCATTTATATACAGGGTGTCAGTTCACATTTATTATATAGATTAGTACATCTTGATTGTAACCACTCTAGGCTATTGACTTAATGTGTCGCGCGATAACATCTTGATTTTATATTTGGAAAAAAATGCATTAATATTCTAATGGTCATCATTTATTTGTGTCAGAATTTGTCAGTTTCGACTGTTTGGTATGAGTGAATATTTATGCTTAAACATTGTTTAAATTTGTTCATACCGAGATCGTATCTTTGTTACTAATATAAGTTAGACCCGGTACTTTAGTCCATCCATATCTTAAAGCTATCATCTAAATGTTAACCTATATTTCTTATCTACTTTTAATGGAGGACTTACGAAATTGTAATTTAGTACATGATAAATTAAAGGTATGTTTAGTATTTTAAAATTAATCAAACCTCAATTTTAAATAGTACTTATTTATATAAACATTTATTAAAAATACTTTTCTAGAAAAATATATCCTTAAGAAGTGATACTATCAACTAAATTTTAATTTAATTAAATACTTAAATTTGTAAAATATCTATATTGTATTTTAACATTGATACTCAAATTAATTAAATTAAATTATAAGAAGTATTTGCTAGTGTGACATTTCTTCAATTAGTTTAACAATATTTAATTAGTATATATCAATTATATATGCCACATTCTTTGATTCTGCATATGCTAAAAAAACCTGATCTTATATATGAAGTTAATTTACGTACCAGTTTTGCTATGTATCGAAAAGTATTCAAAGGTGAACGGAAAATATCTTAATCAGACGATGTGAGGTTTTGACAGATGTTCATGAAACACTCTCAAATGACTATTTGTACAATTTATTAAGTAAGGTCCGTTTTTTCTGGACATAATGTTCAAATTACTGAAGTTGAACGTTTTCGAAGGACTAATTCCATCAGGCGCCAATGTTTTTGGTATGAGACGTCAGCTGTCATCGTCGGACTGCTATCAAGCTGTTCTTTTTATATTTCCTCTATTACTCACCAAACCCAGAATATATAATAATGAAATATAAAATGTTAATTCAAATTACAATTAATTTTGAATCGTTGAACTTTAAAAATAATTTAGATGCTGGAAATAGTTGAGCATTTAATTAGCGTTATATTTAACATTTGTAGTACATCTGTAATATATATGTTCCTGTTGAGTGAAAGTATCTAATGTTATTTATTTTGTCTATTCGCATAACATTATTACATTTTTATACTTATTTCTACAACTTTAATTGATTGTTTATTCTACTCCTTGTTCTAGTTTTAAAATTGAATTTTCTTGTATTTTTTTATTCGAGTTGTTCAAAAATCAAATCAATTTTTGTATATTTTATGTTGGTATTATTATTTTTATTAAAAAATTTAATGCATTTGGTGGTAATTTGTTATATAAATGCAAATGAAAATATAGTTAAACAAGTTTAACTAATGGAAAAGGTATTGTTGATAGTAAAACTCATGATAGGTACATAAGTTTAGTACATTGATGTGTTCGTTTCATCATTACATATATATAGTCATCCACTTAACGTTCAATCCGCATCATGTGGGTTAGTGAACACCGACTGTGTTCAGAACTCGTTAAATGAACGAATGGTTTCCACAATAAATCAAAGCGAAGGAAGAGAGAGAGAAAAAAACCTTTCGGCCATATACGTATTGTTTATTTGCGGCCAATAAAAGAGGATGTGTTTCTTTAACGCACGTTTATGTTAGTGCCATATGATTTGTACAGTGATTCGTTGGAGTAATTTTAAAATCTTGTACGAGCTATGCAAATGTCTGGATGCGAATCTTTTTGCGTATGCTTGCGTATTGCGACAAATTAATAGCTGCATAAAAAACCAGTTATAATGGGATGAAATTGCTTTAATAATAATTACAGGATAATTCGATCTTGATGGTAATATAATAATCGAGTCGAGGAGGAGTGAGAAATTAATTGAATCCGGGCAATTAAAGTAATGCCTCGTGATTGGAATAAATTAGCATTCCTCGTTAATGCGATTGTGAAGCAGATTTTGATTGATTGATCCTCTGAATCTTTACGGTAATAAGCGAAACTTTATGCAATCACGAGATGTGTATCATCTCATCGATGGTTGCTGCTCGATTCAGTTTGTATGAGTGGTCAGCGACATGGTATGAACGAAGAAAGACAGAGAGAGGGTAGAGATAAATGGAATAAGTCTTATTCCTCTCGGCCGTATCTTTTTATTGGTATCTCGTAATAGGTAGATACACCCTGAGCTGTCTTTATACGTCTTGTTTAATTATACGACTCCATTTCATTTATTTGCATACCACTCGTTTCGTGAGCCGAGCCAACGCACAAACAACACACTTTCTTAAGTAATTATAACTATTTATACAACATTCAGCCATCGCACACACACATCGTGACGCCGTTTAATGAAGAGAAAGAAGGACGACGACGACAATCGACATGCATGCAGCAAAGGCTCGTTCGTATCCGATCCTCGAGGAGAAGCGGGACAGAGGCAAGATGAGAACAGCGTTCTCTAATTAGACGCACCGCACAAATTAATTACGAAATCCCAATACCAAATAAATCTAAATCTAATCACACCTCGCTTGGCTCCCTTGGCAATCTATTTTTAATCTAATTATCTGCAACGCTGATTAATTTAATGATTAAACACATCCGATAATACTTAAATGAGATTTAACATTCACCGGCAATCATTGTTTTCACTCATTGATAAATTCAATTACAATTATTAACTCACTTATTAACTAAATTAGAATTTAAATTAATTCACAATTTTGATGTCACCGCTATTTGAGAAAGGTTGGTATATTGTGATGATACTGAAACAACACGTGTAGGTGTATATAATTAATTGTTCCCGTTTTTTCTTTGAATTTCACCGCCGCAATATGTTAACACAGAAATTAGGAGATTTAATGAGCTCAGACAAAAAAATATATTTACAATGCCCAAATTTTCTAAAAAGTGTGACAAATGGGACTACTCTAAAAAAATACTGATCTTTTGCTAGACGCGTTATTTCAAGTCAACATTCTGAACTCATTATTACATTTGTAACCTATCAAAACAGGCATTCAATTTTACTAACTACAAATCGCAGATGGTTAGAACACGTTTCTGCTGTAATCTGCGCGTTCTTTCATCTAATCTTAATTCATAATTTGTATTTTAACATTATTAGTATGAATGTTAGAAAAAAATATTTCAAAGTTTTCGATTATTAACGCTTTGGTTCCCATTATTGATTATATAAATTAGTAAATACATAATTAAAGGACAGAAAGACTGTGTTCAGTAAATTTTGTTTATTATTATTAAATTCTAAGATTCTAAGATAATGACAAAATTAAAGCAGATGTTTTTGGAACTTTTATTAATTAGGATGTATTCTTTCTGGATTTGTATCATAATATTGACAAGAAAAAAGTTGATCTCTTCTAGGAAAGGCAAGAACCCAAATAAAGTAGTTGCAAGTCATATTCATAATGAAAAAGGAACTGTAACAATAACGAAATAATGCTACTATATGATAAATGTTTCTGGATATAAAATGCATTCAAATTTACATTTTAATAATAAAGTTTTTTAAATATTAAAATTCGAATTGATTGAATTGCGAGAATTTTTTAAATAAAGTTAATAAAAATAAACGGTAAATTTATTGAGTAAACAGTCTTGGTGTTTATATTATATTTGTAAAATTATAAATTTATATATATAGGAAACTAAATACTTTACTTATTATACAATACGATTTTTTTTAAATCTTTTTTAGCAATATGTTGCATCTTACATTAAATTTGAATGAATTCTTACGTTTGATGAAACTAAAAGTAAAAAAATATTTTTTTAATAGTATTGAAATATTATTATTTTTTTCTTTAATTATATATTTTTAGATTTTTCATTAAAATTGTACAAATTTCTTTGGTTTTTCAACCAAAAAAATCAATATTATTAATCAAGCATTACATTTTTGCTTTTTATAAATATTTACGTCTTATACAGTAGTTTATGTAATACATTTTTCTTTCAAATTTTATGGAAGCGTCTTATACTTGAAGAAATACAGTATATGTTTTCTTAAAGCTATGATTGATACTGAAGTAATAATTTATTTGATTTGATATATAACAATGAAAATACCCAAAAAATAACCATTAGACGTCTTTTATAAAGTAGGTTTCATTGTTACACAAAGAGCCATTTTAATATCGATAATTCCCAATAGCAAGTAGCAGCTTCCACTCTAGCGTTCTATATAATATTTTTTTCCTTTCATTACTCAATAAAAGTAAATTTATGATCAATCAATTAGAGTTGTCGTCGTAAAGATAAAAGCCCTCTCCGATGATAAAATATGTTCGTAATTAAATCGAGATAATGAGAGGTGCAATGCATGGAACAAAGAGATCGGACGGACCGAGTTTAGCTGTTGGAAAATTACAATCCAGCTCAAATATATATATATAGAGATATATATGTATTTGTTAGAGGGGGATGCCTTTGGGTAAATGTAATTCGGCGGAGATGATTTTATTGGAAAATCCATATCATGCCAATGGGACCGAGAGAGTGATAAATCTGAATCCCGTTTCGTAGGTATGGGTTTTGGGTATGGATATGTGCGTCTCTCTTTCACGTGCGTCCGTGTGCTTTGTGCCTGGACCTTTCCGTCTGCCGGACTATATACATATATATATACTTGTATGGTTGTGTGTGAGTGAGAGAGAGTTATTGAAGTATTGGACAAGCCATAAATCCTGATGAGAGTGTTTTCATACCACCGGGAGTTGGCGTTGAAGGTGCGGTCCATCAGGGCTACCTACATTGAAGAGGACCTCCTGTGGTTCCTCTTCAAATTCATAAAATACACATTTCGCATCATTTACAATGTAAAACAGTCCGGCGATATAAGAACTAATCAATTTATGCTTTTCATATCGCGGATATGCACAACAAACACATCTATTACGAGCATTAATTTTATTACATCTCAAGCTGCACCTACTCATGTACCAATAAATATCGTGTCCGGATTATACACAGTTACTTGTAATAAAACATAATTATTAAAGCAATATTTACAAGCACAAAAGACCATTGATTCAGTACCTTTTACATTGACGACACCCTTGAACTATAACTAATAATAAACTGCCAGTTTCATTGTCATCGGTCTATATGTTGGTCTATTTGACAGTTGACAAACAATTATGTCATGAGTTTAGCATAGGGTGTGTGCATCATTACTGAAATCAATATATGAATTATTTATTAAACAAACAAAATCAAAATTAAACTTGAAGATATTTTTTTTTTGTTTCTAATTAAATAAAAATTTTAATATTTCAGGATATCCTTGAACAATTTTCAATAATTAACATCTTTTCACAAAAACAAACTAAATTGTAAATTCATTGTTAACTCATGAACAATGAAATGAAATCGATTTGGTTAAAACACAGTACTTTTCAAATAACTCTCATGAAAGCGTTCTCGAATCCTGTACTGTATGAGCTGTATACTCAAATTCACTTTGGATAAGGTTTAAAAGTTTATCTATCGCCGAACATTTCGTCCCACTTAAAACCTACAACAGTGGGCTTTTACTTTTCGGAAATCTGTTAATGGAAATCGGTTAATTCAACAGCTGTTCCTCTTCGTATTTTATGTTCGAGCCTAAATTAGATTCAAGGCAAACATAATAGAACCATCCTCTTATATGAAACTCACATAAAAACAATTCTCCTTTCGAAACTTAATACCAAAAAAAAAAACAATTATATAACATGTAATAATTAATACAATTTATTTAGTTTAAATTATTGTTCAAGTAAAATTACATATAATAATTAATTTTATTATATAATGTTTTCATTAAAATTGTATGTTGATTATTATTGTTTGTACGTGTGTGGTTTGCTACTTCAGCAAATCGTCTACGTTCTAATAGAGAGTCATTTATTCAAGTACTATTCGCGATAAACTTGTTTAACTTACGTAAGGCAAGTGCGTCGTAAGGGCATTAGCTCTTAATGTTTCTTTAACGTTTACTGTCCTTACACGAAATACCCTTGAAACATCATTGATATTATGTTATTACTTTTAATTGTCTTCCTTACGTTTACTTAAATGCTATTAAATATAATTGCCTATCCAATAAGGATGTCCGTAACATAAGGAAGCGTATTGGGTCTTTGCTCTTAGTTACTTACTTAATACGTACTAATTGCTTTATTTTAAGCGAATGTACCAAATAATCAATTCCGATTAAATTTACTATTTTGTTATAACTACATTCGTACATACGTACTATACGAACGTACATTTTGTTATTTATTTGTTCACTTATGAAGATTTACTAAATTTAACCTCTTTATTACTTTATTTACAATAAAAATAATATATTGAATGTTTGTTTATTTAAAGGGTCAATTTTTCTAACTAGAAAACTTTCTCTAAGTATGTGAGATATTATTAAGAAACCGAAAAAAAAGACCATAAAATACAATTCTAAGTCGATTTTGTTAAGTAACAAATATGATATTTATTGAAAACTGTATTCATGTAATGGAAGTCTATATACTAACTCCATTATTTGTATAATATTATTTATATACAATAAATAATAAAGGTTTTAGTTTACTAAAACATAGTAGATGTAGTAGAATTTATATTTATTATGTTATATTTACTTAGCTAATGAACCTGAAGTTGGAATTAATACAATTATTAAGTTATAACCTAGCATCAGTAACAATTATTGGATGGTATTGGCTAATGCGCGATTATAATAGCGGTCTATTATTTAGAACGTATTGGGTATTTGCGGGGGAGCGTTGAATTCGAGCGGAGGATATTATTAGATTTGCAAAATTTAGTTGAGTAATTATTTCAAGGTGAATTCAATTTGAAGTTTGGCTCTGCGTATGCATGTATGGTTATATACGTATATAGGTTTATATAAGTGTGTGTATGGTGTGTGAGCGTGTTCGTTTTCGAATGGGGCTTTGCATTCATAAGCTTATCTGGTGCGGGCGGCAGTACTAATCCTCACCAAAAGCGCATCCTGGCAAATCCAAAATCAATAGACCTCGGCTCCATCATATATGGTTGGCATGGTGGCACGACGGTATGAGGATGCTACTGCTGCTGCCGCCTCCCGTGCCTTCCGAACTCCGTATTTCGATTACGGTAAATTTATTTAATTCGGGAAAATTAAATTTTCCTGCGGCGCGCAGATAAACAGACCAACCAGAAGCTCGAAGAATAACAACGCCAGAGAAGCTTACGGATGGTGTGTGCTCATTTCTATGTGGCTCTGTGTGGCTGTATTTGTATGCGGAGTTTTCAATTTGGCGCCGAACAGCAAAAGGGCTGGAGAAACGATGCGAGAGAGAAGAGAAATCTAGAGAAGGACTCGTATTCTTATTTTTGTAAAAAGGATGCACACAATGCCACTCAGCCACTTTACATAATACGTGTAAAGGATATAAGGGAGGAGGGCTGAAACTATGCACAGAGAGAGAGTTTTATTGAAATTAGTCTCTCACTCGCATCTATACACATTCTCACATACACTAACATTCTCATACACACACACACATACGCACATACACATTGTGTTTAGTCCCACGCCGAAGCACTTTACGTACCCTTGATCCTTCTTGTCAAACATGCATAACAGTTACGAAGGATAAGTTTGGACTTAGCGCAGCTTAGTTTTCAACTTACTGCAGAAACTGAACCAAAAACTGTTTTCCTGCTCGAGCAATATGGATAAATATGTATGTATGCATGCAGGTTTCGCTCGCAGTCGAACACGATATCCTGCAATCCACGTTACTACTGCGAAAACAATATCCGCTTTAGCGTTTTTTCCGTTTCGCTGCACTATAAAATTATTTAATCACAATTAGCTAAGCGATAGCGAATGAATGGCACATAAACAAATTGCTGTGCAGTCAGCCATTCATAAGGTGTATTTACTAGTATAGACTATTTATAATCTTTGTTTTCAATTAATAATTCCAATCCATATGGTAATAATTGAATTATGTTATTAGTATTAATATCATCTAACTAAATATAAAAATATAATGTAGTATTTGAAAATTGTCCATTTTTCAAAAAAAAATATTCTCAAACAATTATTTAATTTCAATAAGCTTGAAATAAAATGCAATATTTTTTGACTATATCTCGCATAGTTCGTCTTTGATCAGTGCGGATTTGATATAGTTTCTTTTTGTATAATTAATTTTTATGCGGTTACAAAATCCTCGATTAGTCCGGTAGGACGGTTTCAAACAGTGCGGAACATTGACGGAACTGATATTGATGTATTTCTGTATAATGTAAAGTGTATATCATAGAGAATTTCTAAAAATTAATAAATACTATGCGACAAGTACTTATTAATTAGTTGGCTCAGAATCCTGAACAATAAACCAAAACAAACATAATTTCATATACAAAGTGATATGTATTTTATTAAGTAGCATTTAACTAAATCTAATAATGTAATGTAGTATTTGAAAATTGTCCATTTAAAATAAAATATTTTTCAAAAAAAATAATTTGAATACGCTTAAATGCAATATTTTCCATGAGGATTAGTTAAGTGTTTGCATTTGATTGCAGAAACATCTGATTCATCGTGACTAAGGCGTTTTGTGCCCATATAAGGGAAAACATTTCCTAATTTTTCTTACTTTCTTATCGAATATGCAAATAAGCAAAGCATACACTTCTTCGTGCCTATATAAAGATTGTTTTAAAGTTTGCGATTCACAGCGTCAGCTGACTCATCGTGACGCAGATAAGGCGTTTTCGTAAGCGTTCCCAGCTGATTTATCGTGACGTAGACAAAGGACATTTTCAAAATCATATAAGGCATTTTTTTTAATTATCCTAATTCATCTTAGATATTTTATGAATGTGTAAATGATTTATCACTTTCATTAGCAGTTAAATTATTTTACTTAAAAACGATGAAAATCTATAAACATTGTAAAAATATTGTTATTAAATATAAAAAAAGAGTTAAGATTTTGTGTAATTTCTTATTACTTAGATAAAATAAAGTTATATTTTTGTTGATTGATTATCTTTAAATTTGTTTAAATAATTTATGAAATAACAATAAAAATATTTATACACATACAGACAAAGTCTATTAGTTATAGACTTTTTGTCCAATTTTATGTGAATTACAAATTATCTGAGCTTTGAACTATATCATTTAAATAAAATCTTATGAATAATAGTGGTTTCGGTTTTCGAACAAATCTGTTATTAATTATTTTTAAAGATTTTAATTCAAATTTTAAATAAATATTGGTATATTATTTGTGATAGATTTATTTGATTATAATTTCTTTTTACAATTTAATCGAAATAATTCTTATAATTAGAATTCAATATTCTTTTTTTAAGGAAATCTTAATTTAATTAAAATAAACACTTTCTTTTCAATAATTTTGAATTAATAATCTATATGTACACTTTTTTTAAAGAATATAATACCAAAAATATACATTAATTCAACATAAACAGTATAAATGAATTCAATTAATTATGATTAAACCGAAAAGTTAATTAAACTTATAGGAGAAATATGCTTATTTATTGGATATTCGATAACTAAATCCGGATTTACTGTTGAGAGCTCGGTCTAATGAAATAAATAATAAAAAACAACAAAAACAATAAAAAAAATAGGAAATTATTAAAAGGCAGTTTTCATTATGAACTCGGCCGTTTGTGTGTTCAACAACCTGCACAATATAAATTCCAATCTTATCTGGAACGCAATGCGGAAAAGCCAACACCATTAATAAAACAATTTATATTGTTCATTTGTTCCCGATATTAAAACACATCATAATCCCGACCATACAAAACCCTAAACAAGAAAAAATAAATGTATACACACACACACCATGCGAACTCGACCAACGTTCGCGCTTCATACATGTTTGTACATGTGAGATAAAACAAAAAATAATAATGGCGTAAAATGTTACTTATGTGGAAAAATTGTGTAGAAATTATTTTATCATGCTCAGATAATTAATTTATCGCCATACCTGCATTTTATTGAACGCAACGAGTTTCGCTCGTTATTTGATTCACGAGCTTCGGCGAATCGTGCAAAAAATTGTGTCCATTATACAATAAACAAAAAAAAAACGAATCATCCAGTTTCGAAATACCGCAGATTGTAATAATTATATAAATTATGCAATTTTTGTTTCACGAATCTCAAATTGCGTGTTGACTTTTTAAAGTCTATAAATTTCAAGTGATCATTGCAATTTTAGCTACAATTCAAATAATTACAATTTTATTAGATTTTGCTTTATCTCGTGTGTCTTTGATCAGTGCGGATTCACTATAGTACGGTGAAATCTCTTTGTGTAGTTCATTTTTATGCGGTTGCAAAGTCCCCGATTTGTCCGGTTTCAAACAGTGCGGAAGATTGGCTGAACGGATTAATAAACGAATTAATAAATACTACGAGAGATGCGACAAGTACTTATTAATTAGTTGGCAAGTTACGCGTATTGTTTACATAGTAAATAAAGAATACTTCTATTGCTTATATAAGTACATTTGTAATCATTCAGTTGTGAAATATCACAAATAATAATATATATATTATGTAATTTCTGTACTTTTTTTTGCAATACACGATTCTCAAATTGCATGCACATTTTTTTTTGTTCAGTCTGTAAATGTCAACTGCCAGATCTGCGTGTCGTGATCTTAGCAATTTCAATACTGTAACCTTCAACGATTTAAATGATCCTAACAACAAAAGTAAATTGAGTGAAAGTAAATCTTATTATTATTTTTACAATCTGTTGTAGTTTTAATGATATAAATCAATGTAGATTTAGACAACATCAAATAATAACTAGGAAAGGATGATCATTTTATTTACCATTTCTGGTAAAATATATTTTTTTAAAGTTTAATTATTAATAAGCAAATGAATAATAAATTTATTTATTTTTATTTTTGAGATTTGGAAATTTTCATTAATGTATTAGCATGGGGTTATTTTAACTAATGTTGTGTTAACTTAAATTATGTCAACTCTATGTTATTTTAGATTATGTCACAATATTCGGTTTATTTTACTGTCATATTGATGATTTCATTACTTTGCTACAATAAAAATGTATATACATATAATAAATGTATAAAATGAGGAAATACATTAATGTTATTGCTTTTTATAATGGTATTGTTTGAAATTGAAGTTTATATTAGAAACTGAAAGAACGTTGGACCACCCGTTGGATAAAGTTTATGTAATGTATTTATAGCTATTCTATGACAGAATAGTAATCTTTATTACCCATTCCAGTTTAACAGTTCATAACTTTAAGACATTGGTACTGAATGCAATACTAGTTTAAAACTCCAAATCTTATAATAAAAACTAGTAGATTATACTTACAAGAATATATATGTTTTTACACTAACATCCACGTATTACATGCATAAGATAATTATTTTTGTTTAAATAAGAAAAAAACTTTATTATTATAATAAATTCTAGAAGTTTGGTTGTTTTGTAACTTATATTTCGTATTGTTACAAAATGTACAAAGGTAATAATATGCTTTAATATTTGGGTGTTTCATAATTTTATTACAATTTACAAGTTGAATCAGCAAATTAATTCATTTTAATTATGAAATAAAAATTGTAAAAATTTGTTAAATATAAAATATCTTAATACATTATGACTTAAATTATTTATTATTAGCAGTGAGATAGTTAAAATATGAAAATTTTAATTTTATATCAAAAATTAGTTAAATATAAAATTAAGATATTTGATATTTTTAAGTTAATGTTTCTTATATAACGATTGTAACATGTTTTAAAAAAATATCTAAGATACAAAGTTATTTTAATTTATTCTAATACATGGGAAATTGCCACGTGTATATTAAAAATTAGAATCATTCGACGGTCAAGCACGATATCGTGAAAGTGGTTGCATGCATGTATGTTGGCAGTTTGGACACCCATGTTCTTGATAATATATCGAAACAGAAAAACGAGAAGCAAGAAAAAAGTTTAATTACAAGGGACTTTTCCTAAAAGTAAAAGAAAAAAATATTATATTATTTTAATCATAATATATAATACGCACATGAAATGGTTATCGACCCTTAATTGTTGACATATAAACAATGTTTCTCTCTGGATTATGATAATCTCTGTAAGATTTGCGTTTACCAAATAATAGATAAGAATTTATTACAATTCATATATAACAAGCTTAAAACTTTTATAATAAATATTAAGCACAGTGAATTTTTAGTATATCATGTAAATGTAAATTATTATAAAAATATTTAATTAGAAGATTGAGATGAAAAAAAAAAAGGTTAAATAATAGAATAATTATAAAAAAAATTAGAAAAAGAAAGATAGTAATTGTGAAGAACATATAATTAAATTTATTGACAATCTAACATTTTTTTTTTGTAAATGAAACAAATCAAAGATATTTGTCTTTTGTTTATTTAATTGATATGCTAGTGTATTATGTACATATTATATAACATATGTACTGTTTTGGAGAGAATATGCAAGGTTTCCTCAGAACCACGAGTGAAGTCCTATGTACTAAAACCTCTCCTCTTCTACATCAGTATCCAGGTTTGGTAGTATGCTAATTTTCCACAATATTCATTGTCTTTGCTAGCTAGTAAAACATTGTCCATCTGTGGCATTAAAAGAACGTGTGTTGTGGAGGATAGTCATCGTCATCGCAGTACCAACACTTTTCATCCATCTTCTTTTCAATAAAGTGTAAGTACTGCTGAAGTACCCATGCCCTTGAACTCAGGTGGACAGTTGTTTCACCGTGATTTCTGGATATCCAGAGTTCTGAAGGGTGTCCCAAAATTCACGTAAGAAGTAATTTTGATAGAAAATTCAGGTTTTTAATTGCAAATTGTATATTTTTTTATTGATTCATAAAGTATACAGTATAAGGTTATGTATGATATAGTACAGGGGTTTCCAAACTGTGTGCCGCGGCTGTACTACAGGGGCGCCGTGAAAATTGATTTCGACCTAAGATAGA
Source organism: Nicrophorus vespilloides (assembly GCF_001412225.1). NCBI lineage: Eukaryota > Metazoa > Arthropoda > Insecta > Coleoptera > Silphidae > Nicrophorus > Nicrophorus vespilloides. Next base: position 268,028 of record NW_017097767.1, read on the forward strand.
CCAATGTATCAACTCATGCATTAATAGAAGTGTTCCTCGGGCTGTATGATATGTGCCACCGTCTTGTTGAAACTACATGTCGTCCACGTGTCTATATCGCAAGCCCGACAACCGAAAGACCGTCTATTGAAATCCCGACTGTAT